>NC_057811.1:407534529-407834529 GCF_018294505.1 Triticum aestivum | reverse complement strand
ATATAGGAGCAAGGGGTGGCGGCCAAGGAGGTGGGAGGACGTCCCAAGGCAGCCTAAAACTAGCCCTAGGTCGTATAAGGCTCATGGGCCCAAGTGGAGGTGATGTAACACCTTTGGACTTGTAGTTTGACTAGGATTCTGCTGCAGCGTCAGATTGTTTCGTCGACAACTCAATGCTCCGGACGAATTTTAAGGTGAATCCAAATGGGTTGGAAAGAGCACGAAATCTACTTTCCAACAAAAAAAGAATCACCCAATTTGGAGTCCGTATGAAAGAGTTCTTGGCGTTTTGAGTTAGGTATGTCTGTGCACTCCGAATCTGAATTCAGAACGTGAGAGACTTGGACTCTATCTTCTCTTGGCCCAAAAGTAACGTGGGAGGACTTTTTGAACATCACCTAAACATCTCTTTTCCCCTTATCTTCATATGTGGATTGTACAAATGTCCCATACACCTCCATTTAGACATCACACAAAAGTTTGTTAAGTATTTTTGTCCTGGATGACATAAATAAACTATTGCATAGTTTACATTAGAAATCACCTCACAAATATACATATATGCAATATTTGTGGTCGTATCCAAGGTAGTCATGTCCTTATTAGAAATGGCCTGATTTTAGCAGCAAATGTTGGTTGTTGAGTCTGATAGTTCTTTTGCGGGGGATACACACAGTACGAGCAGAATGCAAACAACTTGCATAAATTTTTGCTAATTCTAGTTTTACGCATTGCTGCAGAGAAGCTAATAAATACTCGCTCTTATATTTTCTTATGGAAGGAGTAGCTAATAGTCTAGGTAAGAATTCTTTTAGCAATAGAACCTCAATGTTCTGGAATTTCACTTCCTGACTTTATTCTTCTCAAATTGTAAACGGTATGGTTGTTATTGAAGGGATAAAGTTTTAAGGTTGTCAAAAAGTCTAGAAATTAAACTTTTTTTTGAACAGCAGTACACACGCAAGCGCTCATACATACACGCATACACTCATCCCTATGAATGCGCGCGCACACACACCCTATTCCTATGAGCACTTTCTTAAAATTTACGAAGTCGCCGTAGGAACGTCTCCTCCCACTGAAAGCCCATCACCAAAAATTCTGAAATAAATCCAGAAATAATGTGAGCACCAGGACTTGAACCTGGTTGGGCTGGGGATACCATTGTCCCTCTAACCATCCAACCAAAGGTTAGTTCGCTCTAGAAATTAAACTTGAGTGAACAGATTTCATCACGATGATTTCTGTTTTTTTTAATATAAATCACAATGAACTATTTGTGCGCTCAGTTCGCGACGGGCGCACCGCGCACAGATACCGCTTAATTCGGAAGAAGAAAACGCGTGGAAGAGATGATGTGTGATTCCAGACAATCCAAAAGGAAATAAAAGAGTGATGATGTGTGATTCTAGACAACCCCGAAAGGAAGAAAAAACGAGGTGTTCAGTGTTACTCGGCGAAGCAGGTGGAGAGCAGACACAACAGTCGTTCGTCAGGGGACGGAGGTGCGAGAAGACTCCCCCAACTCCCGATTCCCCAAAATGGAGGCGGCCGCGTCGTCACCGTCGCCGGAGCAGCCGCTGCTGGCACCGCCGCAGGCAGGCGCCGGCGCCGGCGCGGGGCCCGGGAACCAGCCCGCCACGCCCCCGCCCCCGGCGGCGGCGAGGCCGAGCCGCCTCGCGGCGCTCATCGGGCGCGCGGCGGGGCGGCGCGGGCCGTCGATGCTGGTGCGCGAGACGGCGGCGCTGCAGCTCGACCGGAGGCGCGCCGACTGGGCCCACTCCCGCCCCGTCGTCGCGCTCGACGTCGCCTGGAACGTCGCCTTCGCGGCGGCCGCCGCGGCGGTGCTCGCGGCCTCCACCGCCGAGAGCCCCGCCAAGCCGCTCCGCCTCTGGCTCGTCGGCTACGCCCTGCAGTGCGTCGTGCACGTCTCCCTCGTCTGCTCCGGCACCCGCCGCCGCCCCGCCGCCCCCGCGCGAGGCCCCGACATCGAGTCCGGCGCCGCCAACGCCGGGTCCGGCAGCTCGGAGAGCGATGAGGGGAACGACGAGGAGGCGATGGAAGAGAGGGCAAGGTAAAGCCAAAACGGAGAACCCCCAAAATTTTCCTCCGGTTTCGCTGTTGTTCAGTGGTGGAAGCTGAACTAGGGTTAGTGGGTTTGTGGGTTGTGATATCTGCTTAGCTAGAAATCACGCTTGTGCCTGTGTGTGTGCTTTGATGTGCTGACTGCCTTTTGATGATTTCCTTACTTGTGCAGCTCTACAGACCGTTGTGAGTCGGTCAACACGATGGTGTCATTCCTGTGGTGGATCATTGGGTTCTACTGGGTGGTGACCGGCGGCGATGTGCTCGAACAAGGTGCTCCAAGGCTGTATTGGTACTGTCGCCTTAAACCTACACCCATCACGCACTTCATTTGTTTGTGGGAATTTGAATGCTTAATTTCTTGTGGTAACCAGATTGCAATTGCACATCTGTAACCGAAACCACTAGCGACATAGGTTTATCATACTCCAGATATAACAAGGAGTCAAAAGGCAGTTTTATCATACTCCAGATATAACAATGAGGTATGTGTTATATCTGGAATTTTGCGACGTGCAAAGTTGAATGCAAGACGGCAGAACAATAACTCTTTTGTCGTTAATAAACGTGTACTGTAAACCCAGAGCAAGTGCGCCAAAACACTTGTTGACTAAAGTGGTATGCTGTCATATGTTATGAATATGAACATTTATAAGTTTTGAAATCTGTTATCTAGTTAACAATATTATAAGCCATTTCCCTTTCTGGTAAATACTTAATGCGACTGACAGATAAAGCTGTATCATTCAATCTTCACTACCATTTGGTGAGTGCTAACTTCCTATTAAACCTAACAGAGTTTCCTGGCTTCTGATTTGTTGTGCAGGTTAACTGTCGTTTTTCTCGCGTTTGATGTCTTCTTCGCTGTTTTTTGTGTTGTTGTGGCCTGCTTCATTGGGGTTGCACTGTGCTGCTGCTTGCCTTGCGTAGTTGCAATACTGTATGCCCTGGTTGGCCAGGTAATCAATTGATTCTGCGTTTGAGGAAGTGTTAGCTACCTTACTACACAAACTATTATTACTTTGCTCATTCCCTTCACTCTTACATATGTAGGAGGGTGCATCAGATGCAGATATTGGTGTTCTCCCCAGATATAAATATTCTGATCCCAGTGAGAATGGAGAAAAAGGGACAGATGAGGGGGTTATGATTCCTATCCTTAATAATAGTGGAACATCAACGAGCGAACGAATTCTCCTTCGTGAGGATGCTGTAAGGATTATGCTTTATGCTTTCTAATTGTATAGTAAAAGTTGCTTTGTTTGTTTGCATAGTTCTTTATATTATCTCTGATCTTTTTATATATCCTATAGGGTATTTCCCACAGAAGTGAGCATATAGTTTAGTGGTCCGTTACACTAGAGAAAACATTGCATGTTATGCCAGTTCACAAATTTAGACAATCTATTCTCAGGAACCAAACAATGCTGTGAACTACCTATACAAACAAGGACGGTGCTCAGTTCTATCTAGTCTTCCGATGCTCTGCTGACAGCTTGTTTGTTCTAACAGGAATGCTGCATATGTCTCTCGTCATACGAAGACGGAGTGGAGCTATCTGCCCTCCCTTGCAACCATCACTTCCATTCAACATGCATCACGAAATGGCTACGCATGCACGCAAACTGCCCGCTTTGCAAGTACAACATTCTCAAAGGCAGTGAAAACTGAGAACTCACTGAGGACTTACACTGACGTAACTTCCATACTCAAGGCCTGTATGCATGAACATCCTGGAGCAAGCAGCAAGTGAGAAGCCTTGTGATTCCTGTCTGTTTGTAAACTGATGATATCGATGAGAGTCTGTTTGTAAACTGGTGATATCAATGAGAGTCTGTTTGTAAACTGGTGGTATCAATGAGAGTTTTGTGAGGATTGGCTGTGCTTTCTGTTTAGGATGTGAGCGTGTACAAGCGTACATGAATGAACATTAACATAAAGTGTGGCAATGGGGAGTTTTGTGAGGATTGGTTGTGCTTTCTGTATAAGGTCACAGAATAGCTTAACGTTTGGTTATGGACTCACTTTATGCAAAATTGGTACCTGAATATCTGTATATTGCTATAGATGTAACAATAATAGGAGTGATAACAGAAATCGTAGAAGCAGCTGGGTGAGTATCTGACACATTTTATGACACGGGTCTGGAGATGAATGTGTTTACAAGTCATTTTCTACAGCTGGTAGAAACCTTCATCGGACCTTTGCTGATACTCCTAGGTTCTGCCATGCTCAGCGCCATGTGAACCAAGATCAAATTACTTGTTCTAAGACACACGACAGATTGACAGTAAACACAACAATTTATAAGCAAGCAATGCACTTATGCACACAAGATTGCTATCCGAAATTCGCCTACGGTCCGAGTGAAAAAGAGTCAAACAATTCTTCATCCCTCAGAGAATTGTGAGCTGAGCATCTCTCACTCCACATTGCCCCTGACTATTACAAGACAGTAGTCCAAGGTACAATGAGGCTGCACTAAATGACCAGTGAGAGACCCTGTGTGAGCTGACATGATTAAAGTCAGTGGTAGACAACACTACAAAACTACCAGGCCCTTTGCTTGCATTTTACAGGCACCACAACATCTGCATCTAAGTAGTGTATCCACAACGAAAACATAGGTGTTTGATGGGCGGATCCACATCCACCATAGGGTCAGCTGGGGCAGCTGCCCAACTATCCTTCTCCTCGATTGGTTTTCATGGGTCGAAGCTCTGCCCTGTTTGGACGTTAGAAGAACATCTGGAGAACGCCTTGTGCCGCCCAAGCCCCCCTACCGTGTTTCACATATCCCAACTCCACTCCGTTAGCCCGAAGCATTTATCTTCTCCACTGGACACAGGATCATGTTTCTTCTCTTCAGATGAAGTACCCATCTCCATAGACCTTCGAGAACGCATCATTCACATAAAAGTTCCTCTCTTGGATCATCGCACAGACATTTTCAGCATCTCGCCACTGCCTACACCTGACGTACATATGCACAAGTAAAGTTTGCAGCACCACATTTGTCTCAGAGCCTATCTTAATGACATGAGCATGTATCTGCCTTCCGTAGCGCAAAAGCCCTTGGTACCGGCAAAGGCTTAGAAGCCCTGCCAAGGTGTACTGGTCAGGCCTGATGCAGGCCAGCTCCATTTGGCGGTAAATGTTTATCGACGCACCTGGTTGTCCATCCCCTACATAACCTGAGAGGAGAGCGTTCCAGGATATCAGGTTCCTCTCGTTCATCCTAAGGAACAGTAGCCGGGCAACCTCAATGCAGCCACACTTTGCGTACATGTCGATCAGCTCAGTTTCCAGAACCACATTCATCTGGTGTATGGCCTTGATGGCATGGGCATGGATTTGCCTTCCATACTCTGTATACCTTCTGTTGCCACAAAGCTTAAGAAGGTTCACAAAGGTATGCTGGTTAGGCTTTATGTTTGCAGACTCCATTTGTCGGAAAACCTTGAGTGCCAAGTCGACCTGCCCATTTTCAACGTAGCCAGACAAGAGTGCATCCCAGGCTACATAATTCCTTTCATCCATTCTGTCAAATACCAATCGAGCATGCTCCATCAAACCACATTTCCCGTACATGTCAACGAGTGCGCTGCCCCGGATAGCATCAGTGTCTAATGCTCTTCTTATCAAATAACCATGGAATGCACTGCCACTGTCAATGTCAGCCAAATGGGCACAAGCTGCGACTCCACTGCCAAGGGTGAATCGATCAACGGTGAAACCACATTGCTGCATCTGGATGACCATGTCGAGTGCCTCTTCACAGAAACCAAGACGAACATAGCTTGAGATGATGGTATTCCAACTCACTTGATCCCTGTCTACCATTGTCTCAAAAACTGCCCTGCAACTATCCATGTCACCACACTTCCCATACATGTCAATGAGGCAGTTCCAGACGGTGGTGTTCCTTCCAAATCCGAGGGCGACCGCCAACCCGTGCAGCTGCTTCCCGCGAACCAGGCACAACAACGCACTGCACGCCTGAATTGCCATCACAAGAACTGAATCAGCCGGAAGCACCCCAGCACGCTGCATTGCGGAGAAAGCACCCCATGCCTCGTCCCACCGACAAGAACGGACATAGCCTCCGATGATCACGCTCCAGGAGACCATGTTGGCCTCGTCCATCTGAGCGAACGCGTTGCCCGCATCATCCATCAGCCCGAAATCAACGTACGCGCTGACCAGCGCGGTGCCCACGACGACATGCTGGCACAGGGCGCACTTGATGACCACGGCATGCGCGGCCCGGAGCATCCTGCTGTCCTGGAGGCGCGCAGAGGCTTTGAGGACGCTGGGCAGCATGAACTTGCTGACCGGCAGTCCGTCCCGCCGCATCCTGCAGAAGAGCTCGAGGACCTCCGCGTGCCTGCTGGCGTGCGCCAGCGCCAGGATCGCCGAGCTAGCGCTCTTCTCGCCGCTCCCAGGTGGACCACGTACGCTCGCGCCCTCGCCGCTCGGGCGAGGCATTTCGTCGAACAGGTTGCCCGCCGTGTTGGAAGTCGCGACGGTCCTCTCCTGCATTCCGTCGAACGGCCTACGGGGGTTCTTCGGTCTCTCGGAGGTTGTTGGGTTGGTTGGCGCGAGTTGTTCCTGTAAGGTGAGCGCGGAGACAGCCACGCGCCGGAGGAGATGGCGGCGACGGCGCCGGCAGCATGGGGCCCATTTGAGGTGGGCACGCTGGGAGGTGGGATTGGAGGGAGGAAGAGGGAGCGGCTGTGGATAAGGGTGCAGCAGGCAGGAGTCCATCTTCCGCTCAAGTGAGCTCTTTGCCTCTCTCTCGCGGAGTACTACTACTAACGACGACGACGACAGCAGAGTAGCCACGTCTGCAAAACCTATTCAGCTAGAGTACAATGTTTTTTTTTTAGCCAACACAATGATTCTCCGAAGGAAAATTTGAGATCTTATGAGAATATTGTGAATATTCCATTTCAAGGCACATGAAAACACAATAGAACAAGCTTTAAAAAGAAAATTCCATTTCAAGGCACATGAAAATACTGTAGAACAATTGTTCTGGGCTTCAACAAAATATATTGTTTCAAGGCACATGAAAGCTTAGAGCCTCTTTGATTCAAAATACTTTTATAGGAATTTTAGAGGATTAAAATCCTTAGAAATTTATATATTTTTTGTTCATCATAGGATTCAATCCTATAAGACTTTCTCCTAAGGATTTTTTGTTTTTGACGCATGTGACTCAGGGCTCCGATTCATTAGAAAGATGGAAGAGAGTTGACCAATTAGTTTTTGAAAACTCGGACGAAAACTGTTGGAACATGCCCATAAGATAGGGCACTCCGGCGGACATGGCTACCCACAAGACCAACACGCACCATCGCGGTTGTTCATGACGCCATCATCATCACTTCTCCCCTAGCAAGCGACTCCGACCTCACGACACCCGTGAAGGATCATCAGCTCCTAACGAATTCATTGCACTGCATTTTATAGGAATTTTGCATCCATTCAAACGAAACGGCTTAAATCTGTAAGAGGTCTCAACTGCCCCAAGCGACGTGCTACTGTCAATGAAACGATCACTGCCTCTTCATGTCAGATCGTGTGCATTCAAGAAACGAAGCTCGACAATATTGATCCCTTCACCGCTAGGTTCCTGGGAGGGGGTAGACTAAGTAGTTTTGCTCAAAGGCCGGCGATCGGAACTAGAGGTGGTATCCTCATGCTTTGGGATGACCAGCTCCTCCACGTCACCGACATCAACACCACTCCACACTGCCTCTCTGCCATGGTTCTAATCAAAGCGTCCAATGTGCATTACAAGATCACAACTGTGTATGGCCCGTCCTCCCGCTCTCTCAAGGACGCTTTCTTCGCCGAGCTCATCACTCAGAGGCCTCCCACTGGTACCCTCTGGCTTTGTCTGGGAGATTTCAACCAAATTTACAGAGCACGTGACAAAAACAAGAGAAACATCGACACTAGGCGTCTAAACCGTTTCCGTGCAACGCTTCAAAGTTGTGGTTTGACGGAGATCCACCTCCAGAATAGACATTTCACATGGTCAAACGAGAGGGAAAACCCAACCCTTTGCAAGCTCGACTCGTTCTTTTGCAACGCGGAGTGGGACGATCAGTTTGGCAGCCACATCCTTCATGCACTCTCGTCCTCGCTCTCTGATCACTGCCCCCTCCTCCTCGCCGAGGTTAGGGGACCCCGGAGACCGCGCAGCTTCAAGTTCGAGAATTTTTGGGCTTCCCTTCTAGGGTTCAAGGAGGTCGTCCTCAAGGCATGGAATGAGCATACCGACCATACCGAGCCGTACCAAATCCTACACTACAAGCTCAAGAAGACCGGTACCCGCCTTTCCGAGTGGAGTAGGGGGTTGTTCTCCGGAGCGAAGGTCCAACTCCACGCCGCCCTCTTGGTCATTTTGCACCTTGACATGGCCCAAGACAACCGGCAACTCTCTGTGGGGGAAGGGGACCTCCGCAAGCGGCTCAAAAGACGAGTCGTCAGCTTAGCGGTCATGGAGAGGGCCCGTAAGAAGCAGTGCGCGAGACTGGCCAACATCAAGGAGGGCGATGCAAACACCAAATTTTTTCATCGGAGGATCAATGGAAGACGCCGCAAAAACTTCATCCACAGGCTTAAGCATAATCAGGAATGGGTCACCCACCATGATGTCAAAGAGAAGGTTGTCCACGACCACTTCACCGAGGCCATGGGAAAGGGGTGCCCGCGGGCGCGCGACTTCAATTGGGAAGAGCTCGGCTTAGAGGTACACAACTTGGACTCCCTCGCGGACCCCATCACCGCGGAGGAGGTGCACGAGGCCATTAAGCAAATGCCAACCGACAAAGCACCCGGGCCAGACGGTTTCACCGGTTTGTTCTTCAAGAGTTGTTGGGACATTATCAAGGATGACATCATGAGGGTAGTCTCTCTTTTCGGCAACCTGCACACGGCAAACCTCCACTGGCTCAACTCTGCAAACATTGTACTAATTCCTAAGAAGGAGGGTGCTGAGGGGATCACCGACTTTCGGCCTATTAGCCTCATCCACGCGATTGCGAAGATTGTGGCAAAAAATTTAGCAATTCGGCTAGCCCCTCACATGAACAAGCTTGTCTCCAACGCGCAAAGTGCTTTCATCAAGACTAGGAGTATCCATGACAATTTCATGTATGTGAAAAATCTCGCGCGTCGCCTTCACAAGAGCAAAACTCCGTCCCTCCTTTTCAAGCTTGATATAAGAAAGGCTTTCGACTCTGTGAGATGGGAGTATATCATTGACATCCTCCAACAGAGGGGGTTTCCGAGCACCTTTCGGAATTGGATCACCGCCCTCTTATGCACCTCCTCCTCGCGGGTTCTTCTCAACGGCATCCCCGGCAGCCCCATTGCCCATGGAAGCGGCTTCCGGCAAGGGGATCCTCTTTCGCCTTTGCTATTTGTCATTGCCATTGATCCACTTCAAAAGATCCTCGAAATCCGTGGTCGTGGGCCCATCATGAGAACATCCCTCTACGCCGATGACGCGGCCGTTTTCATTGCACCCAGCAAGAAAGATATTGACAACCTCTCCGTGTTGCTCGATGCGTTTGGTGACGTCACGGGACTATGCACTAACTTCCAGAAGAGCTCGGTGGTCCCGATTCGGTGCAGGCACCTACACCTCGACACCATCCTCCAGAACTTTCCTGCTGCCCGGGCTTCATTCCCAATAAAATATATAGGGCTACCTCTCTCGGTCTGGCAACTAAAAGTTCGGGATTTCCAATTCCTCGTGGACAAGACTGCTTCCAAACTTGTTCCATGGGATGGGAAAAATATCACAGCCATTGGTCGGGCTGCCCTTATCAAGTCTGTGCTATCCTCACAAGCCATCTACTTCATCACTCCATTGATCGTTCCACCAAGCATCCTCCACAATGTCAACAAGCTTGAGAGAGCTTTCCTTTGGGCGGGAACAGATAAGACTACCGGCGCGAAGTGCAAAGTTAATTGGGAATCTGTATGTCGACCGGTCGAATATGGAGGTCTTGGGGTGCTAAACACGGAGAAATTTGCAAGGGCACTTCGCTTGCGTTGGCTTTGGTTCGAATGGAAGGAACCCACCAAGCTATGGGTTGGGGCCGGCAATCCATGCGACGAGATGGACAAAAATCTTTTCTATGCTTCAACGACCATAACCGTTGGCAACGGTGCGCGCACGCCCTTCTGGGACTCCCCTTGGGTGCGGGACCGCAAGCCAAGAGACATTGCACCGCTTATCTACGCCGCTTCCTCTCGGAAGACATGGAAACTTCAGGAAGCCCTCCAAGATGATGCTTGGGTTCGCAAGATCAAGGTCACTCCCAACTTCACCTTCGAACATCTTCGACAATTTATTGAGCTTTGGTCCACCATCCGCGACTTCCCTCTTGAGGTACACGCCGAAGACGACATTGTGTGGAAACACACAGAGAGCGGGATTTACAGTGCCAAGTTCGCCTACTTGGCCCAGTTTTTTGGCATCACCCGCTCACCCATGGAGCTTGCAGTGTGGAAGGCCTGGGCCCCGCCCAAGGTTAAATTTTTCGCGTGGTTGGCCATGCAAAATAGGGTATGGACTGCTGACCAGTTGGCCAAACGGGGGTGGCCCAATTGTGGGCTTTGTCCTCTTTGCAAGCGCATGCAAGAGTCCATCGATCACCTCCTCTTCAGATGCCGGTACACTACTAGACTTTGGGAAATGATAAAAGATTGGCTTCAGCTCGAAAGCATCAACACTTCCACTTTGCACTTGGCACGGTCAACCAAAGAGTGGTGGATCGGGCTCTCCGACTCTACCATACCGAATAGGAAGGCCATGGCTACCCTCTCTATGCTCACCTCTTGGACAATCTGGAATGAAAGGAACGCTCGCATCTTCCAACTCAAGAGTGCCCCACCGACGGTTCTACTAGCTAACATCAAGATTGAGGCTCAAATTTGGGTCACCGCGGGTGCAAAGAAATTGGGATCTATCATATGCCGCGAGAGTAGGCCTTTTGTAGTGGTGTTGTAACACGATGGGTGTTGTAACACAAATTTTAAACTCCTTTTCCCCCTCTTAATTAATGAATGGGGCAAGTCTTTTGCCTCCTTTAAAAAAAATCTCAGGATTTTCAGAAGCAATTTTTTTGTACAATAGCAGCAAGAATGAACTAGAGAACAGGTAATGAAGCACATCCCACCAGGATTTTATTCACAGAGGCCAACAGTTTCAGCACTTGCGTTGCAATCAGCACATGTGTATAACACCGTCGCTGCACCGGTAGACAGCAGTGCAGCTCTTCATTCTCCAGTATTATACATTAGCAACAGTACAAGCATTCCAGAGAAAGGTCTGCGTGCTGTACCTCAACACAGACCTAAAACAGCCATGAAAAATATGTACAAGGCGAATGTTTCCTCCCAACTACCTGTCCTCAATGTTACATGCCGCGGCAACAGGACTACAAAGCATAGATCTTCTTCTCATGGTCTTCCACGGCCTCCAGGTCCGACAACCCTTCACGGACAGACCAGGAGAAGGACTTGCTGCCGCTCCCCCTCCTGATGCGCCGCTGCCTGTCCTCGCCGAACGTGAACCGCGGGCGCAGCAGCAGGTAGGCGAGGAACAGGAGGGTCCCGATCATGATCGGCCCTCCGACGGCCGATATGGTGAAGGCCATCCACGCGTGCTGCGGGCCGACCACGACGTAGGCCAGCGACACGAACGCCGCGCACGTGCTGAGGCACGCCGTCCACATCAGCTTGTTCACGATCTTGATGATCTGCTTCTGCGCGCCGGTCTCCCAGGCGACCAGCGTGATCTGCACCACGACCACCGCGAGCGAAATGAAGAGGGCGATGGCGTTCAGGAGGCAGAACACACGGAACCCGGTGAGCTTGGATATGTAGGCCTCGCCGATCTCTCCCCCGTGTTCAGTGTCCTGGTAGTACTGGCCTGGCAGGTTGAAGATCGAAACGAACGCGATGGAGGCGATCAGGGTTGCCACCAGAGTAACCGAGTTGATGGTGTTCTGAACCGCTTCTCTGTGCAGCTTCCGCAGCTCTTTGGCGATCCCCGTCACTCTTTTGTTGGTCTTCATATTCTCACTGAGCTGTGCTTGCACGTTGTGCTTGATATCACTCACAGTTCTCCTTAGCTCTGACGCTTCGTCAACTTTACCAACATTTACGGCATTCTTTGCACCAGCCTCTGACAGCCACTCGATGATTTCCGTTTTAGACTCAGCATAGGGAACTTTCTCAGCCAAGTCCATAGCTGTTTCGTTTTGACTATTGATGGCATTTACTTCAAGTGAATCATAGGCGAGCAGAAGTTGAACCATCTAGAGATCCCAAAAGAAAAAAAATGGCAGAGAAATATAAAGTTGTTAGATTAACAAAGCATGCTAGGACATAAAGCACCGAGAAAAATTATCAGTTCACGTGGGAACAATGAATCTCCCATGAAGGGAAAAACAGGCGTATCTTCTGTTTCAAAATCACATAAGAGTTCAGACAAATCTCACAGCTTTAGTAGATCAGCTGTCCCTACCTCTTTGCTTTGATCCTTTTTTATTCAGGGGGCAGTAGAAAACTAGAAAATCACCTAGAAAGCACTTAGACAAACTAAATCAAATTTGTAACCGCACTCGGCAGCTTTCATTTCACACACGATACCACTGGATGAAATGTAGAAGAGTAATGCTATGTGTGTCTCGATCTTAGCTTCACGGTTATTTGTTTTTTCCAGCTGATGTACAAAGGTACTACTTACATGTACTGAAAAATAGACAATAGTGGCAGAAAGTCAACAAGAAGACGAATACTGTTTTTATAGTGTTCCATCCTTCATATGTGACGGGCACACATTTTTGCTACACTTGGTAATTCACTATATACTCCATCTACCAGGCACTAGCAAGGTGCCTTGCCCGAAATATATATATGTTACGTTGGGAAAGTATGGAGTTACTCAAATTACCAATCCTGTCAAATTGAGCACAATGTAGCCAATGCCCAAATGGCTGTCATTGTCTCATATATAATGTTGGTTAAGTCTGTTCTAATAGATTCAAAGTGGTATGACATCAACTAATACCAGTCTCAGGCTAAATATAACTGCAGAAATTTTACAGCTCTATATAGAAGATCTTAGTCATTGCAACTGTGAGTATATGTTACAGCTTTCCATTAGTTAAACTAGATTCCTATGACGTTGCAGTAGCCCAAGGTGGGCAGGTTGTTGAAAAGGGCGATTAAGAATATAAGAGAAATGTTAAGGTATATATATTCCAATCTAAGTAAGGTAGGGTTAACCAAAATGATCAAACAAACAGGAGAAGATACATGCAATGTGCTCATCATGTAATTTTTAGAAAAGAAGTATACCTGGGGCCTCCATTTTCGTGTAGCTATATGTAAGGCTGTGTTTGCCTTCTTGTCACGCACATTGAGGATGGAAACATCAGCCATCAGCAATTCTTCCACCACATCTGTGTTTTTACCCTTCACGGCCATGTGAAGGGCAGTTTGTCCCTTCCTATCTTTGATTGCAACAATTCCCGGGTCTCTCTCAATGAGTGCTTTGACAATGCGATGGTACCCTATCCTTGCAGCATTATGTAGTGATGTCTTCCCATTTTTTCGCACAATCTTTACGCAGCTATCGTCAGTGTCCAATATAGCATTCACCACATCCAAGTGGTCTTTTACGGCAGCAGAGTACAGTGGGCAAGTGTTGGACGAGTCACACACTGAGCAAAGCTCAGGCCACCGCCCCAAAAACTCCTTCACGACCTCTGTTTGGAAAGCAATTTATCAGTCTACTTGGCATGAGAAAAAATAGCATTCCTCATTGAACAATAGCTGCCGCATCAGCAGAACCTTGAAAAAAAGGTAGGTAGTTCATGCTAGAAGTAGAAAATCTAAGGATTCTTAACCACATCAAATTACATATCGGCATCCGATTTCCTTTTGATAAACACCAAAAGCCACCATTATTATCACCGGTACAACCACAACCCTAGATAATTCACATACACATCCAGTGCCATAGCGCAATCGATCGAACTGCAAAGCCCAGAACACCAAACAGCTCAAAAAGCTATCCTGGATTCAGCCTAATCTGGCCGAGGTCGAGGCAGCAGCCCTGGGCTGAGCTAAAATATAGCAACACACTGGTCCTAAACATCAAATAGTTCCAAAAACACACTGGACTTGGCTCGTTCTAAAAACCCAGCGGAAGCTACTAATCGAGCGAGGAGAGGGGCTCACCAGTGTGCCCTTGCTTGGCGGCGACGTGGAAGGCGTCGAGGTCGAGGCGGGAGCGGAGCTTGGCGGCCTCGAGGTCGTAGAGCGGGAGGAGGAGGCGCACGACCTCGAGCGCGCCGGCCTCCGCCGCGACGTAGAGCGCGGACTCCCCGGCGTCCGTCTGCGCGGCGGCGAGCGGCGCGGTGGAGCCGGACGCCTCGGCGCCGGCCAGGAGGCGGCGCACGGCGTCGGCGTCCGCGGATCGGACGGCCGCGAAGAGCGCCTGGTGGGAGAGCGGCGGAAGATCCATCGGCGGGCGGGCGACCAACCGGAGAGCCGGCGCGGCGCTGATTCCGCGGGTGGGTCGGCGCGGGGGAGGGGAGGGGAGGGGGGAGGGACTGGAGGCGCCCGCCGTCGCTGTCGCCGCACTGCACTGATTGGTGCGGGTGGACTCGGCAGCTGGGCTCGGAGTTGGTTATCGGAAAGTAAAATCCTTCCGCTCAGAAGAAAAAATGAAAGTAAAATGCTGCCCGCCTTTCTTTCGAATCTTCCTTTTCTGTCTCTGGGAGTGGGAGAAAGGTGAAGGGCAAAAGCAGCGACGCGCGTCGCATGTGTTGCCGCGTTGGGTGGTTGGGGCTTTCCTGCCTGATTTCCTTCACTGTTCTCAATTAAACATGTCAGGGAATCTCTCATGGTGACCCGCAAATTTTCTCCTGCATCCGTCTACGGACAGAGAGCGGTTCGCAGACACAGATGCAGGAGGCCGCCATACAATGTTATCGGCATACATCCGGCCTTGTAAAGCCTTCTTAATATGATGGTTGGCTTCTTAACATGACCATGTTACTGCCCTTGTAAAGCCTTCTTAACGTTATTGGCAAGCCAAAGAAAGCATGCCAAAGACCATGTGATGCAACTGTTTCCAGAATGATGGTTGGCTTCTTAACATGACTCTGATATTTTCCTTGTAAAGCCTTCAGGCTGTTCTTTCCTTTTCAATGCATGCAGTTAATGGATCCAAGCAAATCGGGCCACCCTCTTACTTTTGAGATTGAAGAGCCTCTCGGTATTTGCCACAGTTGGTTCTCTCTGGCACTGAGGTCTAAACACCTCAACCACGGCAATTGCAAACCTGACCATGACATCTCCGCATGTGCTTTCAGACATCCGTAGGTACTCGTCCTACGAATCAGCGACCGTGCCATATGCAAGCATCCGGGGTGCGGCCGTGCACTTCTGATAACTAGAGAACCCAATCGAACAATAGGACTACAAGCCATGGTACAAATGATCGAAGACGGTCTTGCGCATCCGGAAACGCCGAAGAAAATGGTCAGCGGAGAGTGGATCGGGGGCAAAGTAGTCATCCATCAGTGTCAAATGGTCGCGCGCCCTGTTACGGTTGAGCACTCGATAACCCTTGATCGATCCGTTGAAATTGAGAACACGCTCCTCCGCACACTCTGCATCTTCAAGGACCGCCTACATCATCGCCGTCTCATACATGTAGTCCTCCTTGTCGGATGATTCAACATAGTGCCCGTATATGTACTCCAAATCGGAATCCATTGCTTGAAACAAGAAGGAACAACATTTTTAGCTCCGGCAATTCATCGAACAGTTGCTGGGCATGGTGAGTATAGCAGTAGCGGATGGTACCAAGCGTGCGCGGGGGGGGGGGGGGTCGAAAGAGATGGGTTGAACGGCGACGGAGGAGAAGCGGGCTGGAGCCCGACTTGGGGAACGTAGTATTTCAAAAAAATTACCTACGATCACGCAAGATCTATCTAGGAGAAACATAGCAACGAGCGGGGAAAGTGTGTCTACGTACCCTCGTAGACCGAAAGCGGAAGCATTTAGTAACGTGGTTGATGTAGTCGAACGTCTTCGCGATCCAACCGATCCAAGTACCTACGCATCAAAAACCACAACGATTTTTCATCAACTGTGCTGTTTTTACCTTCAACAAGGACCGGGCGTAGTCACACTCGATTCAACTAAAGTTGGAGAAACAGACACCCACTAGCCACCTATGTGCGAAGCACGGCGGTAGAACCAGTCTCATGAACGCGGTCATGTAATGTCGGTCTGGGCAGCTTCATCCAACAATACCGCCGAATCAAAGTATGACATGCTGGTAAGCAGTATGACTATTATCGCCCACAACTCTTTGTGTTCTACTCGTGCATATAACATCTACGCATAGACCTGGCTCGCGATGCCACTGTTGGGGAACGTAGTATTTCAAAAAATTACCTACGATCACGCAAGATCTATCTAGGAGAAGCATAGCAACGAGCGGGGAGAGTGTGTCTACGTACCCTCGTAGACTGAAAGCGGAAGCGTTTAGTAACGCGGTTGATGTAGTCGAACATCTTCGATATCCAACCGATCCAAGTACCGAACGCACGGCACCTCCGCGATCAGCACACGTTCATCTCGGTGACGCCCCTCGAACTCTTGATTCAGTTGAGGCCGAGGGAGAGTTCCGTCAGCACAACGGCATGGTGACGGTGATGATGAAGTTACCGGCATAGTGCTTCGCCTAAGCACTACGACGATATGACTGAGGTGTTTAACTGTGGAGGGGGGCACCGCACACGGCTAAAAGATCAACTTGTGTGTCTATGGGGTGCCCTGGCCACGTATATAAAGGAGGGGAGGGAAGAGGTGGCCGGCCCTAGGGGGGCGCGCCAGGTGTGGGGAATCCTACTAGGACTCCCCAGTCCTATTAGGATTCCCCTCCTCTTTCCTATTCCTAGTAGGAGAAGGAGGGAAGGAGGAGGATGGGAGAAGGAAGGAGGGGGGCGCCGCCCCCTCCTAGTCCAATTTGGACCAGCCCATGGGGGGGCGGCCACCCCTTGAGGCCCTTCTGTCCTTTCCCGTATGGCCCATTAAGGCCCACTACTTCCCCCGGCGAATTCCCGCAACTCACCGGTACTCCGAAAAATACCCGAATCACTCGGAACCTTTCCGATGTCCGAATATAGCCTGCCAATATATCGATCTTTACGTCTCGATCATTTCGAGACTCCTCGTCCTGTCCGTGATCTCATCCGAGACTCCGAACAACCTTCGGTACATCAAATCACATAACTCATAATACAAATCGTCATCGAACGTTAAGCGTGCGGACCCAACGGGTTCGAGAACTATGTAGACATGACCGAGACACATCTCTAGTCAATAACCAATAGCGGAACCTGGATGCTCATATTGGCTCCTACATATTCTACGAAGATCTTTATCGGTCAAACCGCATAACAACATACGTTGTTCCCTTTGTCATCGGTATGTTACTTGCCCGAGATTCGATCGTCGGTATCCTCATACCTAGTTCAATCTCGTTACCGGCAAGTCTCTTTACTCGTTCCGTAATGCATCATCCCGCAACTAACTCATTAGTCACATTGCTTGCAAGGCTTATAGTGATGTGCATTACCGAGGGGGCCCAGAGATACCTCTCCGACAATCGGAGTGACAAATCATAATCTCGATCTATGCCAACTCAACAAACACCATCGGAGACACCTGTAGAGCATCTTTATAATCACCCAGTTACGTTGTGACGTTTGATAGCACACAAGGTGTTCTTCCGGTATTCGAGAGTTGCATAATCTCATAGTCAGAGGAACATGTATAAGTCATGATGAAAGCAATAGCAATAAAACTAAACGATCATTATGCTAAGCTAACAGATGGGTCTTGTCCATCACATCATTCTCCTAATGATGTGATCCCGTTCATCAAATGACAACACATGTCTATGGTCAGGAAACTTAACCATCTTTGATTAACGAGCTAGTCTAGTAGAGGCATACTAGGGACACTTTGTTTTGTCTATGTATTCACACATGTATCAAGTTTCTGGTTAATACAATTCTAGCATGAATAATAAACATTTATCATATATACTTTTATTCACTTTGCCATCCTTCTTATCTGCCAAGTATTTGGGGCAGTTCCGCTTCGAGTGACCATTTCCTTCGCAGTAGAAGCACTCAGTTTCAGGCTTGGGTTTAGCTTTGGGCTTCTTCATGGGAGTGGCAACTTGCTTTCCATTCTTCTTGAAGTTCCCTTTCTTTCCCTTGCCCTCTTACTTGAAACTAGTGGTCTTGTCAACCATCAACATTTGATGCTTTTCTTAATTTCTACCTTCGTCGATTTCAGCATCACGAAGAGCTCGGGAATCGTTTTCGTCATCCCTTGCATATAATAGTTCATCACGAAGTTCCAGTAACTTGGTGATAGTGACTAGAGAACTCTGTAAATCACTATTTTATCTGGAAGATTAACTCCCACTTGATTCAAGCGATTGTAGTACTCAGATAATCTGAGCACATGCTCACTGGTTGAGCTATTCTCCTCCATCTTGTAGGCAAAGTACTTGTCAGAGGTCTCATACCTCTTGACTCAGGCATGAGTCTGAAATACCAATTTCAGCTCTTGGAACATCTTATATGCTCTGTGGCGTTCAAAACATTTTTGAAGTCCTGGTTCTAAGCCGTAAAGCATGGCGCACTAAACTATCAAGTAGTTATCATACCGAGCTTGCCAAACGTTCATAACGTCTGCATCTGCTCCTGCATTAGGTCCGTCACCTAGCGGTGCATCAAGAACATAATTATTCTGTGCAGCAATGAGGATAATCCTCAGATCACGGACCTAGTCCGCATCATTGCTACTATTATCTTTCAACATAGTTTTTCTCAAGGAACATATCAAAAAAATGGGGAGCTACATCGCGAGCTATTGATCTACAACATAGTTATGCAAATACTACCAGGACTAAGTTCATGATAAATTAAAGTTTAATTAATCATATTACTTAAGAACTCCCACTTAGATAGACATCCCTCTAATCATCTAAGTGATCACGTGATCCATATCAACTAAACCATGTCTGATCATCACGTGAGATGGAGTAGTTTTCAATGGTGAACATCACTATGTTGATCATATCTACTATATGATTCACGCTTGACCTTTCGGTCTCAGTGTTCCGAGGCCATATCTGCATATGCTAGGCTCGTTGAAAGATCGAGGATGTCGCCTAGAGGGGGGGTGAATAGGCGCTTTAAAATAATTACGGTTTAGGCTTGAACAAATGTGGAATAAACCTAGCGGTTAATTAGTCAAGCACAAAACCTACAACAATTAGGCTCACTTATGTGCGCCAACAACTTATGCTAAGCAAGATAAACTACTAGGTGATAGCAAGATATATGACAAGAAACAATATGGCTATCACAAAGTAAAGTGCATAAGTAAAGAGCTCGGGTAAGAGATAACCGAGGCACGCGGAGACGACGATGTATCCCGAAGTTCACACCCTTGCGGATGCTAATCTCCGTTTGGAGCGATATGGAGGCACAATGCTCCCCAAGAAGCCACTAAGGCCACCATAATCTCCTCACGCCCTCGCACAATGCAAGATGCCGTGATTCCACTAAGGGACCCTTGAGGGCGGTCACCGAACCCGTACAAATGGCAACCCTTGGGGGCGGTCACCGAACCCGTACACTTTGGCAACCCTTGGGGGTGGTCACCGGTACCCGTCAAATTGCTCGGGGCGATCTCCATAACCTAATTGGAGACCCCGACGCTTACCCGGAGCTTTACACCACAATGATTGAGCTCCGAACAACACCAACCGTCTAGGGCACCAAGGCACCCAAGATGAACAAGCTCTAGGGTGCCCAAACACCCAAGAGTAATAAGCTTCTCAAACTTCACTTCCACGTATCACCGTGGAGAACTCAAACCGATGTACCAAATGCAATGGCAAGGGCACACGAAGTGCCCAAGTCCTTCTCTCCCAAATCCCACCAAAGCAACTAATGCTAGGGAGGAAAATGAGAGGAAGAACGAAAGAAGAACACGAAGAACTCCAAGATCTAGACCCAAGGGGTTCCCCTCACTTAGAGGAGAAAGTGATTGGTGGAAACGAGGATCTAGATCTCCTCTCTCTTTTCCCTGAAGAACTAGCAACAATCATTGGAGGGATTGAGAGTTAGCAAGCTCGAAGAAGGTCAACAATGGGGGAAGAACATGAGCACAAAGGATAAGCTTCATTGGGGAAGAAGACCCCCTTTTATAGGTGGGAAAAAATCCAACCGTTATGGTCACAGCCCGCACCGAGCGGTACTACCGCTAGGGCGGTAGTAGCCCTTTGAAACACAACAGCGAGGAGGCAAAAAAGCCAGAAGAACCGTCGGAGCGGTAGTACCGCTTGACCTCACGGTACTACCGCTAGGGGTAGCGGTACTACTGCTTGCGAGCGGTACTAAAAAATTACATCCGTGCCTACCACCGCTGGACTTGTGACGAGTTTTTGGTCCCGAGCAGAAGTAGCCACGGAAGTAGCCGCGGTAGTACTACTCCAAGCGGTAGTACCGCTCCCAAGAGCGGTAGTAAAAAATTTACATCCGCTCCTATCCGCGGTAGTACCGCTGCAACCTTTTCAGAACACCGAAACTGACACAACTTCTGCAAACGGACTCCGAATTCGACGAAACCAAGTTTGTTGGAAAGCTAGCGACAAGGGCTAACACAATCTTGATAGAAATACCAATAGGAAGCAAATGAGAAAAGGCCCAAAAGAAAATGGTGAGAACCCTTCCTCGGATAAGACCGGTAAAACCTCCAACATCGAAAACATCATAGAAGACGCATGCAAACTTCGTTTTCGATGAACTCAAGCTTGTCATCAAGATGACCATAAGCTCTAAGACTCACAAAGAGAACCAAACAAGAACCACGAAACATGATGCAAGGATGCAATGGTTTGAGCTCTCGACGAACGATACGATCAAGCTACTCACTTGAGAGCCCCCCTTGATAGTACGGCTATCGATCCTATAACCCGGTCTCCCAACTACCACCATGAGACCGGTAAAATAGAAAACCTATCAAGGGCAAACCTTTGCCTTGCACATGGTCCACTTGAGCTAGATGATGACGATCTTGACTCCCTCAAGTTGGACCACCTTTCTTGATTGCGTTGGCTCGATGAAGACTAGATGGTTACTCCCCCATAGTCCACTATGGGTGAGCCACTCTTCGGCACATCTTCACAAGTCCGTTGTCACCACAATGGACGGCAAGCTTCAAGCACTTGATCTCTTCGTGATGCTCCACTTGAACTTGCACGCGGCAATCTTGATGACGATCACCACTTAATGTGATCCTCTCCATGGGTTGAGTGATATCTTCCTCTTGACGCAAGCCCATGAACACGTACCTAACCCCACATAGAACTCTCACATAGACCATGGGTTAGTACACAAAGCACAATGGACAATGCTTACCATACCATGGGATCACTTGATCCCTCTCGGTACATCTTCTACGCTTTGTGAGTTGATCAACTTGATTCACTCTTGACTTAGTCTTGATCAACCTAGAATCTTTCCAACTCTCTTCATTTGGATGATGTCTTGAAGGTAAACATGAATGATCACACAATGTTCTTCTTCAAGACATGCTTGCACTAAGCTCAACTCTCACATGACCAATCTTTGGATAATTCCTTAATAGCACCTTGGTCAACACAAACTCTCCTTGAAACCAACACATGTACTCCAAGAAAAGCCTATGGACAAAACCTTCAAATATAACTCAAGGCAATCATTAGTCCATAGAGATTGTCGTCAATTACCAAAACCAAACATGGGGGCACCACATGTTCTTTCACTCGTCAAGTTTAACCCGAGTATTCTGCGTGTGCAAAACTAGCTTGCACCCGTTGTATGTGAACGTAGAGTTTATCACACCCGATCATCACGTGATGTCTCAGCACGACGAACTGTAGCAACGGTGCATACTCAGGGAGAACACTTATACCTTGAAATTTAGTGAGAGATCATCTTATAATGGTACCGTCGTACTAAGCAAAATAAGATGCATAAAGGATAAACATCACATGCAATCAATATAAGTGATATGATATGGCCATCATCATCTTCTGCCTTTGATCTCCATCTCCAAAGCACCATCATGATCACCATCGTCACCGGCTTGACACCTTGATGTCCGTCGTAGCATTGTTGTCGTCTCGCCAACTATTGTTTCCACGACTATCGCTACCGCTTAGTGATAAAGTAAAGCAATTATATGGCGATTGCATTTCATACAATAAAGCGACAACCATATGGCTCCTGCCAGTTGCTGATAACTGTGTTACAAAACATGATCATCTCATACAACAATGTATATAATCACGTCTAGACCATATCACATCACATCATGCCCTGCAAAAACAAGTTAGACGTCCTCTACTTTGTTGTTGCAAGTTTTACGTGGCTGCTACGGGCTTAGCAAGAACCGTTCTTACCTATGCATCAAAAACCACAATGATTTTTCATCAAGTGTGTTGTTTTAACCTTCAACAAGGACCGGGCTGTTGGGGAACGTAGTAATTTCAAAAAAAATCTACGCACACACAGGATCATGGTGATACATAGCAACGAGAGGGGAGAGTGTTGTCCACGTACCCTCGTAGAGCGAAAGCAGAAGCGTTAGCACAACGCGGTTGATGTAGTCGTACGTCTTCACGATCCGACCGATCCAAGTACCGAACGTACGGCACCTCCGAGTTCAGCACACGTTCAGCTCGATGACGTCCCTCGAACTCCGATCCAGTCGAGCTTTGAGGGAGAGTTCCATCAGCACGACGGCGTGGTGACAGTGATGATGATGCTACCGACGCAGGGCTTCGCCTAAGCACCGCTACGATATGATCGAGGTGGAATATGGTGGAGGGGGGCACCGCACACGGCTAAGAGATCAAGAGATCAATTGTTGTGTCTATGGGGTGCCCCCTGCCCCCGTATACAAAGGAGCAAGGGAGAGGCTAGCCCTAGAGGGGGCGCGCCAAGTGTGGGGAGTCCTACTAGGACTCCCAAGTCCTAGTAGGATTCCCCTTTCCATTCCGGAGTAGGAGAGAAGGAAAGAGGGGGAGAGGGAGAAGGAAAAGGGGGCTGCACCCCTTGTCCAATTCGGACTAGGGGGGCGCCTCCTTCCTTTTGGCCTCTCTCCTCTATTCCCGTATGGCCCAATAAGGCCCAATACTTCTCCCGGTGAATTCCCGTAACTCCCCGGTACTCCGAAAATACCCGAATCACTCGGAACCTTTCCGATGTCCGAATATAGTCGTCCAATATATCAATCTTTACGTCTCGACCATTTCGAGACTTCTCGTCATGTCCCCGATCTCATCCGGAACTCCGAACTACCTTCGGTACATCAAATCACATAACTCATAATACAAATCGTCATCGAACTCTAAGCGTGCGGACCCTACGGGTTCGAGAACTATGTAGACATAACCGAGACACGTCTCCGGTCAATAACCAATAGTGGAACCTAGATGCTCATATTGGCTCCTACATACTCTACGAAGATCTTTATCGGTCAAACCGCATAACAACATATGTTGTTCCCTTTGTCATCGGTATGTTACTTGCCTGAGATTCGATCGTCGGTATCTCAATACCTAGTTCAATCTCGTTACCGGCAAGTCTCTTTACTCGTTCCGTAATACATCATCCCGCAACTAACTCATTAGTTACAATGCTTGCAAGGCTTATAGTGATGTGCATTACCGTGGGCCCAGAGATACCTCTCCGACAATCGGAGTGACAAATCCTAATCTCGAAATACGCCAACCCAACAAGTACCTTCGGAGACACCTGTAGAGCACCTTTATAATCACCCAGTTACGTTGTGACGTTTGGTAGCACACAAAGTGTTCCACCGGTAAATGGGAGTTGCATAATCTCATAGTCATAGGAACATGTATAAGTCATGAAGAAAGCAATAGCAGAATACTAAACGATCAAGTGCTAAGCTAACGGAATGGGTCAAGTCAATCACATCATTCTCCTAATGATGTGATCCCGTTAATCAAATGACAACTCATGTCAATGGCTAGGAAACATAACCATCTTTGATCAACGAGCTAGTCAAGTAGAGGCATACTAGTGACACTCTGTTTGTCTATGTATTCACACAAGTATTATGTTTCGGGTTAATACAATTCTAGCATGAATAATAAACATTTATCATGATATAAGGAAATAAATAATAACTTTATTATTGCCTCTAGGGCATATTTCCTTCACGGGCGTAGTCACACTCGATTCAACTAAAGTTGGAGAAACAGACACCCACTAGCCACCTATGTGCGAAGCACGGCGGTAGAACCGGTCTAATGAACTCGATCATGTAATGTTGGTCTGGGCCGCTTCATCCAACAATACCGCCGAATCAAAGTATGACATGCTGGTAAGCAGTATGACTATTATCGCACACAACTCTTTGTGTTCTATTCGTGCATATAACATCTACGCATACACCTGGCTCGAATGCCACTGTTGGGGAACGTAGTATTTCAAAAATTACCTACGATCACGCAAGATCTATCTAGGAGAAGCATAGCAACGAGCGGGTAGAGTGTGTCTACGTACCCTCGTAGACCGAAAGCGGAAGCGTTTAGTAACGCGGTTGATGTAGTCGAACATCTTCGAGATCCAACCGATCCAAGTATCGAACGCACGGCACCTCCGCGATCAGCACACGTTCATCTCGGTGACGTCCCTCGAAATCTTGATCCAGTTGAGGCCGAGGGAGAGTTCCGTCAGCACGACGACATGGTGACGGTGATGATGAAGTTACCGGCACAGTGCTCCGCCTAAGCACTACGACGATATGACCGAGGTGTGTAACTGTGGAGGGGGGCACCGCACACGGCTAAAAGATCAACTTGTGTGTCTCTGGGGTGCCCTGGCCACGTACATAAAGGAGGGGAGGGAAGCGGTGGCCGGCCCTAGGGGGCGCGCCAGGTGTGGGGAATCCTACTAGGACTCCCCAGTCCTATTAGGATTCCCCTCCTCTTTCCTATTCCTAGTAGGAGAAGGAGGGAAGGAGGAGGATGGGAGAAGGAAGGAGGGGGGCGCCGCCCCCTCCTAGTCCAATTTGGACCAGCCCATGGGGGGCGGCCACCCCTTGAGGCCCTTCTGTCCTTTCCCGTATGGCCCATTAAGGCCCACTACTTCCCCCGGCGAATTCCCGCAACTCACCGGTACTCCGAAAAATACCCGAATCACTCGGAACCTTTCCGATGTCCGAATATAGCCTGCCAATATATCGATCTTTACGTCTCGATCATTTCGAGACTCCTCGTCATGTCCGTGATCTCATCCGGGACTCCGAACAACCTTCGGTACATCAAATCACATAACTCATAATACAAATCGTCATCGAACGTTAAGCGTGCGGACCCAACGGGTTCGAGAACTATGTAGACATGACCGAGACACATCTCTGGTCAATAACCAATAGCGGAACCTGGATGCTCATATTGGCTCTTACATATTCTACGAAGATCTTTATCGGTCAAACCGCATAACAACATACGTTGTTCCCTTTGTCATCGGTATGTTACTTGCCCGAGATTCGATCGTCGGTATCCTCATACCTAGTTCAATCTCGTTACCGGCAAGTCTCTTTACTCGTTCCGTAATGCATCATCCCGCAACTAACTCATTAGTCACATTGCTTGCAAGGCTTATAGTGATGTGCATTACCGAGGGGGCCCAGAGATACCTCTCCGACAATCGGAGTGACAAATCCTAATCTCGATCTATGCCAACTCAACAAACACCATCGGAGACACCTGTAGAGCATCTTTATAATCACCCAGTTACGTTGTGACGTTTGATAGCACACAAGGTGTTCTTTCGGTATTCGGGAGTTGCATAATCTCATAGTCCGAGGAACATGTATAAGTCATGATGAAAGCAATAGCAATAAAACTAAACGATCATTATGCTAAGCTAACAGATGGGTCTTGTCCATCACATCATTCTCCTAATGATGTGATCCCGTTCATCAAATGACAACACATGTCTATGGTCAGGAAACTTAACCATCTTTGATTAACGAGCTAGTCTAGTAGAGGCATACTAGGGACACTTTGTTTTGTCTATGTATTCACACATGTATCAAGTTTCCGGTTAATACAATTCTAGCATGAATAATAAACATTTATCATGATATAAGAAAATATAAATAACAACTTTATTATTGCCTCTAGGGCATATTTCCTTCAACTGGAACGCTGGAGGTGACTAGGACGTATAATTATGGCAGGGGTGTTATATGGAGGCCAAGGTTGTGGAGCGGCGGCGAAGGCAAGAGAGAAAGAAGGAAGGAGAGAAAATAGGAGGGTGGAAGCGCGGGGTCCGAGAAGGGTTTTGGGTGGGCAGGGGCTATCGAAGTCCTATGTGTCTGCTGTCCGGACTCCCGCAAAGCACCCCCTCCCCCATGTTTGTCTCCGGTTTGCCGAAAAAAGTACGTCTGGACCGCCCTGCGGACCGATATAGGCCTACGTTAGATGGCTTCCTCGGTCCGGACAGCGAGGTGTGGACGTATGCGGGCGGTTTGAGGGTCTACGAAAGGACATGCGGCACCCCCATGTATGGTTTTGGTAATTGATGACATCTATGGACTAATGGTTGCGTTGAGTTATATTTGAAGGATTTGTCCATAGGCATTTCTTGAAGTTCATGTGTCGGTTTCAAGGAGTTTATGAGTTGACCAAGGTTCTATTAAGGAATTATCCAAAGATTGGTCATGTGAGTATTGAGCTTATTTCAAGCATGTCTTGAAGAAGAATATTGTGTGATCATTCATGTTTACCTTCAAGACATCATCCAAATGAAGAGAGTTGGAAAGAGTCAAGGTTGATCAAGACTAAGTACAGAGAGTGATTCAAGTTGATCATCACACAAAGCGTAGAATATACACCGAGTGGGATCAAGTGATCTCACGGTTTGGTAAGCATTGTCCATTGCGCTTTGTGTACTAACCCATGGTCTTTGTGAGAGTTCTATGTGGGGTTAGGTTTGCTTCCATGGGCTTGCATCGAGAGAAAGATCACATACAACCCATGGAGGATGACATCAAATCAAGGTTGTGTTGTGCAAGTTCAAATGGAGCATCACGAAGAAATCATGCTTGAAGCTTGACGTCCATTATGGTGACAATGGACTTGTGAAGGTGTGCCGAAGAGTGACTCACCCATAGTGGAGTATGGGGGGGCAATCAATCAGCCTTCATCGAGCCAACACAATCACGAAAGGTGGTCCAACTTGAGGGAGTCAAGATCGTCATCATCTAGCTCAAGTGGACTTCGTGCAAGGCAAAGGTTTGCTCTTGATAGGTTTTATATTTTACCGGTCTCATGGTGATAGTTTGGAGACCGGGTTATAGGATCGATAACCGTACTACCAAGGGGGGCTCTCAAGTGACTAGCTTGATCGTATCGTTCGTCGAGAGCTCAAACCATTTCATCCTTGCATCATCTTTCTTCATTCTTATTTTAATTTTCTTTTGAGGTTTTAGAGCTTGTAGTTATGTTCGTAACAAGCTCTAGTACATCGAAAACGGATTTCATTTGCTTCTTCTAATGCGTTTTCGGTGTTGGAGGTTTTACCGGTCTTATTCGAGGAAGGGTTCTCACCTTTTTCTTATGGGCCTTTTCTAATTTGCTTCTTATTGTTATTTCTATCAAGATTGTGTTAGCCCATGTCGTTAGCTTTCCAACAACTTGGTTTTGTTGAATTCGGAGTCCGTTTGCAGAAGTTGTGGCAGTTTTGGTGCCCTTAAAGGCTGCAGCGGTACTACCGCGGCTACTACCGCTTGGAGGGGATGTAATTTTTTACTACCGCTCCAGAGCGGTACTACCGCGGCTAGTTCTGTGGCTACTTCCGCTCCGGACCAAAATCTCATATTAAGTCCAGCGGTGGTAGGCACAGATGTATTTTTTTAGTACCGCTCGCAAGCAGTAGTACCGCTACCCTTAGCGGTAGTACCACTACCCCTAGCGGTAGTACCATGAGGACGAGCGGTAGTACCGCTCCGGCGGTTCTACTGGCCTTTTGCCTCCTCGTTGTTGTTTTTCAAAGGGCTTCCACCGCCCTAGCGGTAGTACCGCTCTGTGCGGACTGTGAGCATAACTGTTGGATTTTCCCCACCTATAAAAGGGGGTCTTCTTCCACAATGAACTTAATCCTTTGAGCTCGTGTTCTTCCCCCATTGTGACCTTCTTCGAGCTTGCTATCTCTCAATCCCTCCATGGATTCTTGCTAGTTTTGGGAGGAAAGAGAGAGGAGATCTAGATCCACATTTCTACCAATCACTTTCTTCTCTATGTGAGGGGAACCCCTTGGATATAGATCTTGGAGTTTTTAGTGTTCTCCTTCTTGTTCTTCCTCGCATTTTCCTCCCTAGCATTAGTTGCTTTGGTGGGATTTGGGAGAGAAGGACTTGGGCACTCCGTGTGCCCTTGCCATTGCATTTGGTGCATCGGTTGGGGTTCTCCACAGTGATATGTGAAAGTTACAAGTTGAGAAGCTTATTACTCTTGGGTGCTTGATACCCTTGAGCTTGTTCCTCTTGGGTGCTTGGGCGCCCTAGACGGTTGGTGGTGTTCGGAGCTCAATCATTGTGGTGTAAAGCTCCGGGCAAGCGTCGGGGTCTCCAATTAGATTGTGGAGATCAGCCCGAGCAATTTGACGGGTTCCGGTGACCGCCCCCAAGGGTTGCCATTTGTACGGGTTCGGTGACCACCCTCAAGGGTCCCTTAGTAAAATCACGGCATCTTGCATTGTGCGAGGGCATGAGGAGATTACGGTGGCCCTAGTGGTGTCTTGGGGAGCATTGTGCCTCCACACCGCTTCAAACGGAGATTAGCATCCGCAAGGGTGTGAACTTCGGGATACATCGTCGTCTCCACGTGCCTCGGCTATCTCTTACCCAAACCCTTTACTTATGCACTTTACTTTGTGATAGCCATATTGTTTCTAGTCATATATGTTGCTATCACCTAGTTATTTATCTTGCTTAGCATAAGTTGTTGGTGCACATAGGTGAGCCTGGTCATTTTAAGTTTTGTGCTTGACAAATTAACCGCTAGTTTTATTCCGCATTTGTTCAAGCCTAAACCGTAATTATTTTAACGCGCCTATTCACCCCCCCCCCCTCTAGGCGACATCCACGATCTTTTAGTCTACCTTGGAGATGCCCTTATATTTGGAAATCGCTCAGAAAAATGTATAAATTTCAAATATGCTATTATCATGCATGTTAATTATTTCTAAATTTTTGTGTAGGATGTACGCTTAATTAATACTTTTATTTATATGGTGTATTTTGAAAATGCCTATTGTATACTTTTTTACCCATTTAAATTGGTTAGATATGATAGTTTGATGCTCTCAACAAATCTATTATTGGCACCATAGGGGGGATGTATATGCTAAAGGTTACTACATGCATATAATCATCCTCTCTATTTCGGCGAGTGTACAATAACCAACCCATATAGACGATCTACACTAAACTACTCATATTAGCTTTATGTCAACCAATGGCTTAATGTTGATTTCCAGAAATGGTGCCTATAAATGATTTTTTAAGAATATCAATGTTGACATGCAACCCTGAACATTTGTCATGCATGTCCTTACAGATTAATTATTTCTGATAGAGATGTCTAATATGTGCTCTTATACTCATGCTATAATTGAGTACTAAAATGTACTCCCTCCGTTCCATAATATAAAATGTTTTTTGACATTAGTGTAGTGTCAAAAAACAACTTATATTATGGGACGGAGGGAGTACTTTGTTATTTTTAGCCTAACACACTATTTGTTGGGCATCCGTGAGGAGGTAGGCATGAATTGATACAGAAACCTAGCTAGATATTTTTGTTGTCTAATAAATTAGACACATCTTCACTACACTTAAGAAATCGTCCCAATTTTATGTCTTTGCGCAACACCACTTATCATATTGTTTCTCGTACGACATCATGAAATAATTTTAAGGGATTTGCTGATGTCGTCCAATGTTTCTATGAGCGATGATTTTTTTCTCTCGCCGCAACGTACGGGCACGTTTGCTAGTAGAACAATAAAACAAAAATCCATAAGTATATGGATACACATAACATGAATTAAACAACTTGTTACCTACCCATACATGGGTCTGTAATCAAAATGGTAATTCTAATTGTTTGCCAAAACGAAAGAGACACATGTATAACAAAGTGCTCTATTGTCAAAATTTCTAAATGATTGGCACAAAATCAGCATTCAAGAGAAAATTTTCGGACATGATAGTGGCACTCAAATCCACTTTTCCGAATAAGAAGTTTGCAGCTTAGATAGTTTCATAATATACACAACAATGAGATAACTATGAAAATAGTAGCACACACAATACTGATTACCAACACGGCCACACCAATTCAACCTATATCCTATTAACAAAGCAAGTTGTGTTTCTTTGATTTTTCATCCGTTCATCGTCGGATCTTTTTTATTATCTGAGGTGGTATAAAATTTTTGTGCGTTCCTCTGCTAGAAAAGAAAAAACGGATTGTGCAAAATTGCGTACATGGGCCGCGTGCGTTGTGGCCCAGCGAAAACCCTATTTGCCGCACGTGGCAAAAAATAGTTGGAGCTTTGCATAGGGCGCCCAAGAATGGCTCGACCTGTTTTCCATTTTTTTTCTCTGTTCTATTTCTATTTTTCCTTTTCGGTCCCTTTCTATCTTTTTTGCCTGTTTTTCTTATTTCTTTCTTCCAAGTTGTTTTTTTCTTTTTAAAAAAATTCAAAACTTTAAAAAATGTTCAGAATTTCAATTGTTTGCTCAAATTTGGGAAAACTGTTCAAAATTCCAATTTTTTGTTCCCATATTTTAAAATGTTCAGAACGTGGAAAAAAGTTTCCCATTTTTCCAAAAAATGTTTGGGTTTTCCAAAAACATTGTGCTTCCGACTGCTAGAAAAGGAAAAACAGTTTGTGAAGAATTTCATACGTGGATGTGCACGTTGTGGCCCAGCGAAGCCAACCCACTTATTTTTCTGCCAACACAGCTTGGAGAAACCTATTTGCCGCATGTTATGGCAAATAGTCACAGGCGTCCAAGAATGGGCCTGGCCATATTCCTTTTTTTTCTGTTTCTGTTTCTGTTTTTCTTCTTCTATTCATTTCTCTTTTTCTTTTTTCATTTCCATGTCTATTGAGGAGTAAACTCCCTCCGTGAGACCCCTCGCGTCGCCCCCGCGGGGGACCCGGGGGGAAAACCCTAGCCGTCGCCCCTCGAGTCTCCTCCTCCTCTCCCCCTCCTCACCGCCGTCCATAGCGCCGCCGGGGCTTCTCCCCATCCTCTCCGTCTTGGCTGGCGCGGGACAACGGGATCCAGAGGAACGCCGGGCGAACGTGGGGTCCGGCGGCGCGGCAGGCGGGTCTCCCATCGGCGTCGTGCGCGGCATGGCGGTGGCGACCTATGTGTTGTGAGGTGGTGGCTGCGTTGGCCTGACCGGTGGTCGCGGGTGCCGCCGGATCCAGATCGGATCCATCTGGATCCTTTCTTCGGACTCCGTCGGCCGCCGCGGGGTGGTGATGATCGTCGCTGGCCACGTCGGATCGTTGGATTCGGTGTCTGGAGATCTACAATGAGTTCTTCTCGATCCTCCTTTCTGGTGGGTTGAGCCCCATGGCTCTTTCATCTTCGCGGGTTTCAGATCATGGCTTGCCGGATCCGGAGTACACGGAGGTTTGGTGGCATAGGATGGGGACCGGAGGAAACTTTGGTCGGCGTGTTCGGCCCGGCATCGGCGACGTCACTTGACGCCGTTACCCTTCCTGGAGGCGAAGCCGAGGTCCCCCCTATCCACCCCCGAACCCCTCCCGGACGAAAGTCCAAAATTCAGATTGGGCGGCGGCCGCGTCCTGCGCATCATATCCTCCATGGAGGCGCCGTCTTGGGAGGAAATGCTGTTCGGGGGAGAGATGTTATGGATGGTGGGCTCCGAGTAGCTCCAGCAGTGGCGATGGTGTGGAGGTTGCCAGGTGGTGCGGCGTTGTATCTACCGCGTCATTGACGACGAGTGGTGGCGGCATGGTGCAACTGCATATCGACGACGGATGCGGCTGGATGGACGAGCGCAGGGTGGTCGAGCTGTCTGGCGCCATGGTGGCGTCGACGGCAGGCCTGGCAAGGTCTGTGCGTCAGTACCTGCTCTGGAGATGGATCGGTGGAAGAAGGCGGCGACAGCCTCGGTGAGTGCGCCGGACCGGCGTGTGACCCAGTCCCGGTATGTGGCTAGGATGGGGCATCCGACATTAGATGTTAGGATTTGGTGCGATGTCTGTTTGGTATTAGGCTCGGACATTCGGCACCACTGCATCAAGGGGGCAGGAGTAGCGAGAGATGTTGCCTAGATGGTGGCTTCAGGCTTACTGATGTACTACTTTGTAAGGTCTTTTGTGCTTAATAATTAATAAAGTGGTCGTATGCACCGTCCAGATGCAGAGGCTGTGCATCCTCCTTTTCTAAAAAAAAAATCCATGTCTATTGTCTTTTTTAACTTTTTTGTAAATTCAAAGCTTTCGAAAAACAATTAGATTTTTGCAAATTTTGAAAAATGTTATAATTTCAATTTTGTGTTCTTGTATTGAAAATGTCCAGAAATAGAAAAAAGGTTCCCATTCTTTTTAAATGTTATCCGAAGTGGCATTAAATTTTTGTGTGCCCGTCTGGTAGAAAAGGTAAAATGGTTTGTGCATAATTTCGTACACGGGCTGCACGCGCTCTGGCCCGGCGAAGCCATGCCACTTATTTTCCTCAGCACGCAGTTGGGAAACCCCTATTTGATGTATGTTGCGATAAATTGTTTGAGGTTTGCATCGGGTGCCCAGGAATGGCCCGGCCTGTTTCCCTTTTGTCTTTGTTATGTACTATTTTTTCTTTTCTGTTCCTTTCTCTCTTTTCTTCATTTTTCATTTTTTTCTTTCAAATGTGATTTCCTTTTTTGGTAAATTACAAGTTTTGATTTTTTTTAGTTTTTTTGAAAAATTTAAAGAAATCCAAATTTTTATTCTCAAATTTATAAATGTTCCGAACTTTTAAAAAATCTTCTCATTTAAAAAACATGTTTGTGTTTTCCAAAAACATTGTGATTCAGCTTGCTAGAAAGAAAAAACGGATTGTGCAGAATTCCTTACATCGGCCACGCGTGTTGTAGCCCAACGAAGCTAGCCCCCATATTTTTCTGCTCACGCAACTGGGAGATACCTATTTGCCGCACGTCACGACAAATAGTTGGTGCTTGGCACAGGGCGTCCAAGAATGGGTCGGCCCATTTTCCTTTTTTTTCTTTGTTTCGTTTCTATTTTTCTTTTTTGTTGTTTCCTTGTTTCCTTTTGCTGTTTAGTTTCTATTTGGAAGCGAGCACGGTGGTTTTAAAATTTATAGCACAGCTGGGAAGACCCTATTTGCCGCATGTGGTGGCAAATAGTTGGAGGTTTGCACAGGGCGCCCAAGAATGGCCCGGCCTGTTTTCTCTTTTTTTTCCTTTGTCTTGTTTGTATTTTTACTTTTCTGTTTCTTTCTCTTCTTTTTCGTTTTATTTTTTATTTTTTCCTTCCAAATTTGATTTGATTTTTTCCTTTTTTCGTAATTTGCAAATTTAAAAAAACTTTTGGATTTTCAGCTTTTTGTTCAATTTTTTGAAAATGTTCAAATTTTCAAATTTGTGTTCCCGTATTGAAAAATGTTTGGAACTTGAAGAAAATGTTCCCATTCTTTAAAAAATGTTAGTATTTTTCAAAAACATTGTGCTTCAGCCCACTAGAAAGTTCATACGCTCACACGAGCTTAGATGGTCGCATGAAATGTCATTAAATGCTCTGGACTTCTTCTCTGTTTGTGTCGAAAGTTCATATGACCGCTCAGACGAGTTTAGATGCTTGCATGGAACACTGTCGAATGCTTTGTTGCCTCTGGTGTGTTTTTGTTGGGGCCGCCAGGATTTTATACGACCAGCCATACGACGTTCACGGTCGCACGTTAGGCCATCTTTTATTTTGTTTCTTCCGAAACTTCACTTTTCCTCTAATTTCTATGGTGTTAGTTCCAACATAATGCATAGGCATATTATCAGGCATCCAAACATCGGTACAACACGATAATTTTGCACAAAACAAAAGCCTCATTCGAACAACTCTTCTCAACTTATCTTCCTTGACAACAACATCCACACTCTTTTATTGAAACCAAAACAAAAACTTACTTTCTACCTTATTCGCGTGGGTTGCCTCCCACGAAGCGCTTGTTTTCGGTTGGATAACTCAGTCGCAGTGATGATAAATTGGGTAAAATACACCAAGCTCATAATTCGAGCATTGACGACAATGTCGTCTTCAGTGTATATCTTCATTTTTTGTTTCCCGGGGAAATGTCTCACAACATGATCCTTAGATAGGTCAAATCTTACATTTCCCTCAAACACATTAATCACAACATCTATGGTCCTAAGAAAAGGTTTACCGAGAATTATATGAGCAATGGGATCTTCTGGCATATCAATTATAACAAGATTAATCATGACAGGGCAATCATTTATTTGAACAATAACAACATGCTTAATCCCTACTTTTTTGGAAAAGGAGGTTAAACCCCCGGCCTCTACATCAATCGATTCATACAGTCATCTTTATTAATTATTTCACAAAGGTTTGACAAGAAAATACATCAAGCCATCTGAAGCCACCACTCATGCCTACAAACTCGATAATGTGGAGTGCTCTCACCCATCATATCTAAAATCGGTGTCATCGCCGATCCATCCACTTAACATATCGGGACCAATAGCCGGTGCAGCAGACCTAAAGCGCGCACCACATGCACACGTTTTAGAAGCCAGAAGCCGCCATCATCCTCGGACCGCTGACCCATCTTCAGGATAGAGATTAGCATCATCCTTGCCACTTCAGACATCCGTCGACGCCACCATGGCGCCCAACAGCGCCACCGTCCTGCGTATATTCATCCAGACGCGAAGACTCTGGAAGATTTGTCGTGCGTAACACCTGCCGACCAGGCATGACACAACGTAGCACCTGTCATCCAGGCATGACTTGACATCTTCACCAAAGCTCCGTGCAAGACTTAGCCGCTCCACCTCCTGCTTCTGTCTTCCAGCGCTGCCCCACAAACGATGATCTCAAGAGAGTAACGACACCACAATACCGCCATCGTCCGATCTGGATGACCAGATCTTAGGGCTTCCCCCGAAGCAACACGAGTGGGTCGATAGAAGTTACACGACGATGCCTTCATCAAGGTAACGACGCAAGACGCCGCCATCGGCTCGGTTTTCACCGGCAACTCTGTCTCCCCAACTCGCAGCCGGGAGTAGATGATAGATCTGGAGATCCGACCACCCAGCCTCAGGCTGACCATCTCCGGTGAAGGAGGCGACCACCACCGCCACGCCCAGGGTCGAAGCCCCCGATGTCCTCGTGATGCGGGTTGATCCCAGGGGCAGCGTGCCGTTGATGGGACGGTACACGACATCAGCAAGTGCAGCCCGCCCGAAGCCCATCTGGACCCAGATCGGTGACCAAGCCGCCGCTGGACTCGTCGCCGAACGCCTCCGCCGCCCCGCAACACTGCTTTGATCCGGCCATCGCGGACCGTTGCTGACCTGGCCGAATCGTTGGCCAAGGAGAAACGTCGTCGCCGCCGCTGTGGCACACAGGCTGGTAGGGTTAGAAGCGGAGGAGCGGGTTAGGAGCGTCGTACTTCTGCTTAATCCCTACTACTTGCGTAAAAGTAGAATTGGCCATATTCAACGTAATCTTAGTAGGAGCATAAGGACCAAGATTGAGACTATCATAAACAGACTTAAGGATAGTGGAAACAATAGCACTTAGATCACATATAGCACTGAATTTATCCAAACCAATCTAAATCTCAATAGTAGGCTCAAAAGCATCTTCTTGCTTAGCGGGTAACTTACTGCATAGCTTTTTTCCTTTCATCATCCAACTCACGTACCTTAGCTACAACATGATCAATAAGTACATTAGATGCATCATCATTTGATACCTCAGGTGGTGGGTGTTTCATTGCTATCATCTTCAGGAAGTCTGCAACTGTATAATTATATATGGCACATGGCTTTTATCAAGCTCTTCTGCATTTTCTTCGTTCATTTTCATCACATCTTCCATCGGGTTAGGTTCCAGTTTACCTGCAAACTTGGCTAGGATTAAAGTTAGGCTCTCTGCATTTTTAGCCACTTGTGCTTCCATACTATTGGTTCTTCCATCAAGAATCTGCATATCATTAGTGAGTCCAACAATCTTATTGTTCAACTAACCAAGTAAGTTATCATGATTCTTCAGGATATTTTTAAAGGTGTCAATCTGCTCACTTTGACTAGCAATAAAATAATTTAGCATCTCTTCAAGAATATTTCTATTGCTATTGCTCACTCCATTACAATTGTTAGGTGCTCCACTATTATTAGGATAAGGTAATCAAGAGCATACCCATTATTTTTCTAGTTGGGATTATAGCTATTACGAGCAGTGAAATCTACATCATTAACTTCTTAATCAGTAATAGTATTCACACTTACCTCTTCTTTACCTTTCACGACGGAGATGAGTTCATCAAGATTAGCGGCCAAGTCCGTATTATTCTCTTCAATTGCATTGACTCTCTTGGTGGTAGTCCTTTCAACATGCCATTGGGCATGTTTTCTTGCATATCATCAAGCAACCTTTTAACATCATCAATGGGCTTACCCATAATAGTTTGTCCTGCAGTAGTAAACATAGTTTTCAACATAGGATTTAGAGCATCATAAAACATATGAAGGATTAACAATTCCTCCATTCCATGGTTAGGCCAATTTCTTATAACTTCCTTTCATGTGATCCCACGCAAGTGCATGTGGCTCAGTGATACGTCTCCAACGTATCTACTTTTGCAAACACTTTTACTCTTGTTTTGGAATCTAATTTGCATGATTTGCATGAAACTAACCCGAACTGACATTGTTTTCACCAGAACTACCTTGGTGTTGTTTTTTATGCAGAAATAAAAGTTATCGAAATTGGAAAGAACTTGGCGGAGATTTCTTATTGAATATATATAAAAAATACTGGTGTGAAGATCTACTCAAGGGGGGGGGGGGCACCACCTGCCCACAAGGCAGGGACACACCCTGTTGCCGTGTCGGGCCCTCGTGGCTCTATTTTCCCTACCTCTAGACCCATAATTACCGTCTTCCCAAGAAAAACATTAGAGAGGAAGACTCATCGCGTTTTCAACAGAAGTACCTTGGTGTTGTTTTTTCTGTTTTATTTTTTCCACGTTTTTTGTTTTTATTTTTTGCTTTCCTTTTTTACCTTTGTTTATAATTCCAATTATTTTAGATAAATATATTACAAAATCATTCTTCATAAAAACATTTGGAAAATGTTGACCAAGCATTTGAAAAGTGTTAAATGTGTATAGAGAAAATGTTTATCACGTATACGAACAATGTATTACAAAAAATAAAAAATGTGTATGAAATAATTTCATAATGTATTTTTAAAAGTTAATCAAGGATTTGAAAAAAAAGTTGAACAAGTGTTTGAAAAATGTTGAGCAAGCATTTGGAAAATATTAGATGTGTATAAAAAAATGTTGACTATGCACTCAAAAAATGATGAAACAAATTTGATCATGTATATAAAAAATGTTAATCAAGCATTTGAAAAAATGTTGAACATGTATTTGAAAATGTTAAATGTGTATAGAAAAATATTGGCCTTGTATTGAAAATATGATCACGTATATATAAAAATGTTAATCAAGCATTTGTAAAAGTTGAACAAGTATACAAAAAATAATAATTAAGCATTTGAAATATGTTAAATGTGTAGCGAAAAAATGTTGACAATGTATTAAAAAGTGATGACTTTTTTTACCAAGTATGTAAACATTTTAACCAGTCATCAGAAAAAATGTTGAAAAATTAGTTGAAAAATGATGGTCAAGCATTTGAAAAATGTAAATTTGTATAGAGAAATTGTTGACCCTGTATTTAGAAATTGATAAAAAAATATACGCTATGTAAAAAAATGATAATAAAGCATTTGAAAATATGATGAATAGGTATTTGTAAAATGTTTATAGAGCATTTGGGAAATGTTAAATGTGTATAGAATTTTTTTTGATAATGTGTTCAATAAAAGTTAATATTGAATTTAGAAAAAAATAGTCTAGCGTTTTTAAAATATTAAAATGTGCATAGAAAAAATGTTAATATTGTATTTGTAAAATGTTGATCAAGCATTTGATTTTTTGAAATATGTATAAAAAATGTTGACAATATATTAAAAATTGTTAAACCAGTATTAGAAAAGTTAAACGTGTATTAAAAAGTTGTTGTTAACATATAAAAAAATGTAGAATGAAAAAGAAGGAAAGAGATAAAACCAAAAAAACAAACAAGATAAAAGAAAAAACGAAAACTAAAAACAAAGAAATAAAGATAGAAAGAATAAAAAAGAATGAAAGAAAAACAAAAAATCGGAGAAGAAAAGAGAAAAAGAAACAAAAGAAAACGAAAAAAGCATTGAAAACCAAGAAACATATGAAAAAATATTGGACAAACAAAAAGAGAGAAGAAGAAATAAAATAAACGAAAAAAACCAAGAAAACAGAAGAAATATTGCCAAAGCATTTGGAAAATGATAAATGTGTATAGAATTTTTTTTGACTACGTATTTAAAAATGAAAAAATTGATCATGTATATAAAAAATGTTAATCAAGCATTTGAGAAAAATGTTAATAAAAGATTTGGAAAAAATGTTGAAGAAGTATTTGGAAAGTGTTAAATGTTTATAGAAAAACTCTTGACTATGTATTAAAAAATTGATGAAATTTTTTTCATAATGTATATAAAAATGTTAATGAAGCATTTTTAAAATCTTGAACAAATATAGATATATAAATTTAATCAAGTATTTGAAAAACGTTAAATGTGTATAGATTTTTTTACAACGTATTAATAAGTGATGAATTTTTTTGATCATGTTTATAAATATTTTGATCAAGCATCAGAAACTTTTTTGAAAAATTATTTAAAAAATGTAAATTTGTATTAAAAAAATTTGACCCTGTATTTTGAAATTGATAAAAAAAATATAAGTTGTATAAAAACGGGTAATGAAGCATTTGAAAAATGTGTTGAATAAGTATTTGTAAAATGTTGGTCAAGAATTTAGGAAATGTTAAATGTGTATAGAAAAAATGTTGACCATTTGTTCAATAAAAATTAATATTGCATTTAGAGAAAATTAGTCAAGCATTCTAAAAAATATTGAAATGTGCATAGAAAAATTGTTAATCTTGTATTTGAAAAATGTGGATCAAGCATTTGATTTTTTTAAATATTTATATAAAAAATGTTGACCATGTATTAAAAATGTTAAACTTGTATTAAAATTTAAAACATGTATTAGAAAATTGTTGTTAACATATACAAAAAATGTAGAATGAAAACAAAAGAAACGAAAAAATGAAAACCGAAAAATAAACAAGGTAAACCAAAAAGAAAAACCAAAGAATAAAATATAAAAAGAACCAAAAAAGAATGAAAGCAAAACAAAAAACCGGAGAAGAAAAGAGAAAAAAAGAAAACGGAAAGGCATTGAAAACGAAGAAACAAATGAAAAGGAATGGAAAAACAAAAAAAAGAAAAAAGAAGGGAAAACCGAATAAAACAAATGGAGAAAAGAAAAGAAAAAAATAGAAAACCAGTGAGAAAACAGTTCTTTTCCTTCTACTCCCTCCGTTCCTAAATATATGTATTTTCAAAGATTTCAATATGGACTACATACAGATGTATATAGACATAGTTTAGAGTGTAGATTCACTCAGTTTGCTTCGTATCTAGTTCATATTAAAATGTCTAGAAAGACTTAGGGCCTCTTTGATTCGTAGGATTTTGAAAACGTAGGAGCATGAAAAGTATAGTATTGGAGTGTCATGCCCACTTGAATCCTATAGGATTAGCAATGAGTGTTTGATAGCACAAGAAAAACAAAGGAATTGTAAAAAGAGGTTGGAGTGGATGTTAGATTTCCAATGAAATGTAGTACAAAAGATTCCATGGAAAAAATCCTATGAGATTCAATCCTATGAATCAAAGGAGCAACATCTACTATTATAAAAAAACCGAGTTGGTGATGATGGTGTGCGTGCCATCCTGCAATATAAATCGTCCGATCTATATCTGACGGGTAGAAAGCAAATGGCAATTTTGCAAAAAGATACCTGCACCCCTCTCCACATTTGTAGATAAGGCCTTCCCTCGTTCATCTTCGTCTCCCATGAGATAAACAACTCATATAAATGCATCTTGATGTTCCGTGCAACGCATGGGCCTTTTGCTATCTCTTATAAAAAGCAGAGTTGGTGATGATGGTGTGCCTACCATCCTGCAATATAGGCCATCCGATTTATATCTGACTGATCAGAAGGAAACTATGGCAATTTTGCAAAAACATACTGACACCCCTCTCCACATTTGCAAATAAGGCATTCCCTCGTTCATCCTTTTCTCCCACAAGATAAACTACTCATACAAATGCATCTTGATATTCCGTGCAACGCACGGCCATCTTGCTAGTAGAAAAAAATCCTAAGGATTTCAATTCTCCAGAAATCCTATAAATTCATTTGAATCAAAGGAGCCCCTATATATAGAAAAGGAGGGACTAATAGGTTGCCCCAAGTAGGTTAACAGGAATTGGATGTTGTCCCAGTGGCTATTAATGCAAGGAAGCAACCTTGAGCTCCCATCCCCACGCCCTCCCCCTTTTACTCATCTTTTCGAAAGAATATCGCTAGTAATGAGTTGGCCCGATTATAGCAAACGATTCAGCGAGAGATCGCTACTCACTGTGAGACATAGCTCTCGCAATTCGAACCAAGCCCTCGCACGCAGCTTTTTGTGCTTTAGAATAAAAAAAATTGAATATGGGCCAGCCTAGCGCGGAGGAGAGGGTGTGCGCCCGGTTACGGAAATTAAGAAGAGTACTTTTGAAGGCAAAGCTTCTAATGGCAATGATGATAGGTTAGTCTAGTTTTTTCATTCGTTGGATCAAGGGTGACATGTTTGACTTGTCGAACCGCATGACCCATTTTGTATCCACATCATGTGGAATTTGATCAATAAAGCTTGGTTTTAACCTCTCAGAAAAAAAGAACGAGTGCTTAAGAGCATCTACACTATGACAAATATGGCCCCTCAAACGCTCCCGGACGCGCCGCGCGTCCGCGGGCAGTGATCGTGCACTCCTCAAATCAACACAACTGCATCCGGACATCTCATACTAGATTCTCGAATTCATACAAAAGCATGCAAACTTAAAAACCTATGTACTATGTAGCTACTCCTCGCCGGAGATGTTGACAATCTCCGTGTCCGGCTCTGGGAACATGGGCGGCAGCTGCAGCTCCGACGCCTCTGGCTGCTCCACTCTGGCCTCCTTCTCCTCTATCTCCATGTCGAGTTCGACGAAGAGTGCGTCGGACGCCGCCTGCTCCTGCCAGAGGAACCGCCGCGTGGCCTCCACATAGGCCTCATCTTGGATGGACTCCAGGATGGCCTGCTCCTCTGCCATCTTCACGGCTTGGGCGACGGCGAACTCTCCACCTATGCCTCCGCCTCATCCTCCGGACCCGCCACCTCCATCGGCTCCGGCAGCGGCTCTCCCTACCCCTCCTCCTCCTCCTCCTCCTCCTCCGATTGCTCCTCCTCCTCCTCCGGCTCCAGCAGTGGCTCTTCTTCCTCCGGCTCCGGCGAGTCCGAGGGCAGCCCAACAGCGATGCGGGCGGCGCGTCATGCCTCGATCTTCTTCGTGATATGCCTCCGGCGCTCCAGCGTGAGCATAGCATACGTGGTGACCAGACCCCGGACCATGGCGATGCTGGAGAGCGCGGGAGAGCAGGGTAGAGGAGGCGGATGGGCTCGGGTGGCGGCGCAGAGAGGGAGGAGGTGGATGGGCTAGGGTTGGGGGATGCCGACCGGCTTTAGCCTCGGGTCACGAGTCGGAGCGGCACGACGCGACGTTCACAACGCGGCCACAGAGGAGGCATCCGTCGGACCGTCGTGTTTCCGTGCGTTTCCGCGTGGGGCCCCATTATGAGTCCTACGTGGCGCGCGTGCCCCATATCCGTCCCATATTTGGGTCAGATATGAAAGGTGTTGGTCAGGCCGGGCATTTAAGGCCCATTCGAAGCACCCGTCTACGTCACATTTTCATAAACGGTCAGTGACTGGGCGGACCGCTCAGACGTTTGATGCCAGTTTCGGGCGTCGGGCTGTAGGTGCACTAACGCGCCGTTTAGGAATTTCTCCTCGCCGCCCTGACCCCTTGTGAGAGCCTGCCTTAATAGGAATGATAGACTACTCATATCAATAAGGAATTCCTTCTTTTCCGGGAGCCCATTAGAAAAGAACTCCAAAATTAAGCATGCTTGGCTTGGAGTTGAAGGAAATGTGCCCTAGAGGCAATAATAAAGTTGTTATTTATATTTCCTTATTCATGATAAAGCTTTATTATTCATGCTAAAATTGTATTGATCGGAAACTTAAATACATGTGTGAATACATAAACAAATAACGTGTCCCTAGTAAGCCTCTACTAGACTAGCTTGTTGATCAAAGATGTCCCTAGTAAGCCTCTACTAGACTAGCTTGTTGATCAAAGATGGTTAAAGTTTTCTAACCATGGACATGTGTTGTCATTTGATAATGGGATCACATAATTAGGAGAATGATGTGATGGACAAGACCCATCTGCCAGCTTAGCATTATGACCGTTCAGTTTACTGCTATTGCTTTCTTCATGTCAAATACATATTTCTTCGACTATGAAATTATGTAACTCTCGGATACCGCAGGAATACCTTGTGTGCTATTAAACGTCACAACGTAACGGGGTGATCATAAAGATGCTCTACAGGTATCTCCGAAGGTGTTTGTTGAGTTGGCATAGATCGAGATTAGGATTGCCACTCCGAGTATCGGAAAGGTATCTCTGGGCCCTCTCGGTAAAACACATCCACTCGTACAGCAAGGTGCTATACAAACAGTTTTTAACCCCTTTCCGCGACGGCATTTGGAACCGTCGCCAAGTGAGTGTGGGCGATATGGGGGGTCCTTCCCACACGACCCAGAAACCGTCGGGGATATGCCCTCCTGGCACACACGCTCGACAAAATAAGGTCGTGTGCGACCGGCGAGCCCTCAAATACAGTTATACATACAGTAATGCTAAAAAATACAATTATACAGGCGAAATCGTTTCCGGTCGTAAGTACATTCCACACAATTAGTCCCCGCTAAACGTTTTCGTTCATATGAACATCCCACACAGTCGCCCCAAGGAAAACGTTTCCGTTCGCAGGTACAACACACACAATTTTCCCCGTTAAATCGTTTGTGATAGCATTGCCATTGCACACGACATTAACAATTTTATCGTTTGCGTTGTTGTATGCACCACACACGGTGCATAGAAGAAACTGTGTGGTAAAGGCTGTCCATCACACATAGTTTTTATGTGGTAAACATTTGTGCAAGGTGGCCTAACGCAAACAGTTTTCAAGAGAATGTCATGTGTGATTGTTCATTGATCCAACACAGTTTATGCCTAGAAACTATGTGCGTTGCCTGAGGTCATCGCCCATGGTGTTTTCTGAATAACCGTTTGCAATAGAAAAACCCAATTAGCAGGCTAATTGTCCTATTATTAATAATCCATTTATTAATCTAATTTACATTCATATTAAGAACATAATATGTTTCATTTCCATATTAAGGAAGCAGGATTTCATAATTGAAATACACCAGAGTACAACATGATATAGCTTCAGCACTCAGCTACCCCATTACACAACTGCAGCAGCACCAAGTTTCACATGCAACATCTAGAACCTTTCAAAATTAGCATCATAGACGGTACATAGAAAGATGCATCTCATCTGGAAAATTGTTGAAGCGGAAGGCGAATATTGAGCCTTCATTCATGTTGAAGGTCTTTGCAACTTTAGGCCAGTGCCTGTGGATGATTGATCGTCCATCCTTCGTCCTCTTCAGAAACACTTCAATATTGAACCGTGGGTGTTGTATGAAAACCTTCCTCATCTCCTGACCATAGAGGTGGTTTGAGAGGTAATCATTAGTGAAGCGCTTTGAAAAGGCTTGAAAACAAGGATGTGCATAAATATCTTCTCTATATTGGAAATGGGGCAAAGGAATAAAAAAAGACAAGGTATAATAGTTAGTACCATCTTGTAGTTAACTGATGTCTTCTTCATTGTGCAGACAAAGATCTTGTTGTTTTTTGTCGCTAATTTCTTTATCCTAACAATCTTTCTGAGTTTCTTGGCTTGATTGATATTCATGGACAACTCATTTCCCCATATGCAAAAAGGATCGAATAGTGGGTCAAAACCTCTGACAGCAGGACCTACATGTGCAAGACCAAATTATTAAAAACCTAAATATTAGAATGGTTCCTGCAATTGCACAATAATGTGCTATTAGAAAACGGACCATGCACGTGCTAACCTCGATTGTAAACCTCAGTGCTTCTCATTGTTTCCCTGCAACACATATAAGGTAGTTAGTAATCAGGTTAAGTAAGGGTTCGCATGCTATCAGTAAAATATGTTGATAAAAAATAGGCACATTGTAGATTCATCGGATTAATTCAAGCCACATGGAAAACCCATTTATCCAAACCAAGCATGACTAAGAACTAGGAAATATAGCACTTGTATATGTTTCTCATGTATTAAGTGCATCCAAATTCGATTTATTCCTCACATGCACAACAATACAAAATTCCACCCACGACAATTGGACATCGCATTGCAGAATTGAAACAAGCAGTTAACTAAACACCACAACAAATGAACCAAACATTAACTGGGCACCACATTGTACAATATAACATACTCCTAATAAAATATCAAACAGCTAACCAAACCAAACATGCTTAGCAACTTGGAAATATAGCAATTGTAGTTGTTTCTCATGTATTTAGTACAACAAAATTCGATTTATTTCTCACATGGTATACAATAACAGAATGCACCCACAACAATTGAACATCGCATTGTAGAATTGAACCAACCAGTTAACTAAACACCATAATAAATGAATCAAACGTTAACTGAGCACCACATTGCACAATGTATAACATACTAGAAGATCAGACAGTTAACCAAACCAAGCATGCTTGACAACTTGAAAATATAGCAATTGTATTTGTTTCTCATGTATTTTGTAAAGAAAATTTTGATTTATTTTTCACATGGAAGACAATACAAAATTGCACCCTGAAGAATTGAACATCACATTTGTAGAATTGCACCAAACAGTTAACTGAACACGACAACTAATTAACCAACAGTTAATAAGTGAGCACCACATTGCACGACATATAAAACATATACACTAGAGCAACAGATTGCATGGTAAACGTAGATAGCACAATTCACTAGAATTTGTTAAGGACAGGCAGTATCTAGCACACTGAACATGGGTCCTTATAGTGAGCTAATAAGACAAGCTACTCCTCATTGTCAGATATATCGATAATGATTGGCTCCTTGGACATGGAAAAGGGCAAGACCTCCGCATCGTGGGTTCCCTCGTCGTAGTGGTGAGTTGCCTGAGCCGCTCCTGGCACCAACCCGCTGGCTCTCGAGATGAGGTAAGCACGTGCATGTTGAGAAAACACCTCACAGTCTTCGTCAAAGACATCGATGGTGGCCTTGAGAAAACGCCATGAACTGTCGTTTAAAGAAGCCAACCGCGTCGCGGCGTCGGCGCGCGAGGCATCGACGGTGGCCTCGACGGCGAGGTGCTCCTCCAAGATCTGGGGGTCGGCACGAATGGCAGCCATCAGGACCTCATCCGCGCGTGCGGCTGCGATTTGCTTCTTCGTTGCCAAATGCTCCTTGAGATCCTGGCTATACTGCGTGCACCATGGCTTAGGGCGGCGCTTATTTGATGGAGGGGTCGGTGATTTGGGTGGAAGGTGTCGCGCCGGCGGTCGGGGCATGTGGGATGTGGAAGGAGGAGGATGGGGGTCGGGTGTGGATTACCTGCCTGGATAGGCGAGGCCGAGTAGCGTGAAGGAGGGTCGCCGGCGAGGAGGTGGTGCTACAAGCAAGGAGTGAAGGTTTAAACTTGGAAAGGAAGGCGAAAACAAGGGAAATGTGGCTTTTGATAAGGGGGAGGGGCGGGGGGGGTAGATATTTCCGCGGAAGCCGAAAATTTTGAATCGCTTCAACGAAAAAACTGGCGCGCAAAGTGTCATCAGACGATGCTCCAGGATATTTTGTACTGCATCTCATACGGTTGGTGATAATAAATTGTGTGGGATCTACATGATTTTTCATTTTGATTTGAATTACATAATGGGGTCACAGCGGCAATGGACGGTGTCAATATTAAACTACATGCACATGCTCCGGTGCAACAACATGGGTTGTAAAATCATATATGTGTCCATGGGTTTATGTTTATGTCCCATGCAAGAAATGGGGATGAATTCCGGGGATCGTTTGGACATTTTTATATGTTAACTGAGTTTTCTAGGCATTTATGTGCATAATTCAAAATTGAACTACATGCACATGCTCTAGTCCATAAAAACGGGTTGCAAAATCAAATGTTTGTCCTTGGTTACAAGCTTAGGTCACATGCAAGAAATGAGAATGAATGTCAAACACCTTGACACTGTCCCTCGGCCGCTAACATTGAGATACATGATTTTAAAATTCTAGTAAATCAAAAACTCGTCTGAAATTCATGAAACTTGACATGATATCATGCAACGGCATCGACATGCGTGGTAAAAATATTGTCCCACTTGGGGCAGGTTTGGGTATAAGCTTCTCGCAAACCAGAGCTTCTCTCACAACAAGCGTGATGGTTTTGGTAGGGAATGTGCCACCTTAGGGGACAAAACAATATCTGTTGCCTTTTCTTACTTTCAAATTTTTTCTCGTGTCAACATAGAACAATACGAGTGTTGTGTCAATTTTTGGTATTTTTGGGGGTTCGCTTGGATACTTTTATACATTAACTAAGTTTTCTTTGCATTCATGTGCATAATTCAAATTTGAACTACATGCACATGCTCCAGTGCATATAAATTGGTTCAAAACTGGAATGTGTGTCCTTGGTTACATGCTTAAGTCCCATGCAACATAGAACAACATGAGTGTTGTGTTAATTTTAGGAATTTTTTGAGGGTCGTTTGGACATTTTTATACGTTAACTGAGTTTTCTATGCATTTATGTGCATACCTCAAATTTGAACTACGGGCACATGCTCTAATACATATAAATTGGTTGAAAATTCTAATCCGTGTCCTTGGTTGCATGCTTAGGTCCCATGCCAGAAATGGGAATGAATATCAAACACCCTGCCACCGTCACTCGGCCGCAAACATTGAGATACCTGGTTTTTAAATTCTTGTAAATCCAAAACTTGTCTGAAATTCACGAAACTTGGCATGCTATCATGGAGCGGCATCAACAGGTCGTGGTAAATTTTTTGTCCCATTTGGGGCAGGTTTGGGTATAAGCTTCTCACAAACCAGAGCTTCTCACAACAAGCCAGATGGTTTCGGTAGGGAACGTGCCACCTTTGGGGGACGAAACGATATCCGTTGCCTCTTATTGCTTTCAAAAAATTTCTAGTGTCAACATAGAACAACAGGAGTGTTGTGTTAAATTTTGGAATTTTTCAGGGTTCGTTTGGACATTTTTATACATTAACTCGGTTTTCTAGGTATTTTATGTGCATACAAATTTGAACTACATGCACATGCTCTAGTGCATATAAATTGGTTGAAAAATCAAATCTGTGTCCTTGGGTGCATGCTTAGGTCCCATGCAAGAAATGGGAATGAATTTCAAACACCCTGCCACCGTCACTCGACCTCAAACATTGAGATACCTTGTTTTTAAATTATAGTAAATCCAAAACTCTTTTGAAATTCATGAAACTTGGCATGCAATCATGGAGCAGCATCAACATGCCGTGGTAAATTTTTTGTCCCATTTGAGGCAGGTTTGGGCATAAGCTTCTCACAACAAGCCTGATGGTTTCGGTAGGGAATGTGCCACCTTTGGGGACGAAACGATATCCGTTGTCTCTTATTGCTTTCAAAAAAATTCTAGTGTCAACATAGAACAACAAGAGTGTTGTGTTAAATTTTGGAATTTTTCGGGGTTTGTTTGGACATTTTTATACATTAACTGGGTTTTCTAGGCATTTTATGTGCATAATTCAAATTTGAACTACATGCACATGCTCCAGTGCATATAATTGGTTGAAAAATCAAATCTGTGTCCTTGGGTGCATGCTTAGGTCCCATGCAAGAAATGGGAATGAATTTCAAACACCAGGGCACTCTTGATTGCCGGCAAAATGTTGAGATGCTTTGTTTTTAAATTCTAGTAAATCTAAAACTCGTCTGAAATTCATGAAACTTGGCATGCTATCATGGAATGGCACCCGACATGATGTGGTATTTTTCGTGTCCATTTTGAGAGAAGGCGCACTCGAATAATAGCCAACAAAGGCATTTTGAAACAATAGCCGCCACTTTAATATCTCAAACGTTTGTATTATTGAAATCATGTGCGTTCTGTTTACCATTCACGTGATGCCACGTGTCTTGGTTTTAATGGCTATAGGAGGTGCCGTGCAGACAGCTGCTTGACTGAACGGGAGGTGTGCGAGTGGAGTCCGGTGCGCAGGCTGACCGAGAGGCGTGCAAGCTGTCCTCCAATGCGCAGGCTCACCGGGAAGCGTGCGAGCTGTACGCTGCGCATGCTCACTTGGAAGCGAGCCCTTTGACTTCCATGGACGCCCGCCTTCCTCTCCATTAATGGTGCCCGAGCCGCTGTTTAATACGGGCGGCCTCACTGTTCGCCTCCCATTCCCCTTCCTCCCGCAGACCTCCACCAACGCCATGGCGCAGAATGATCATCTGCCACTAGTCTTCAAGTTTGGTGAAGTCGACTCCGAGCCGGAGGAGATAGAAAACAAGGAGGAATGGGGCCTCATGGACGTGGCCCTGAACGAGCTGGCCACGGCGGTTGCTGCCCCCGTGATACGTCCATTTTGCGTCATGTTTTTATATTGATATTTATTGCATTATGGGCTGTTATTACACATTATGTCACAATATTTATGCCTTTTCTCTCTTATTTTACAAGGTTTACATAAAGAGGGAGAATGCCGGCAGCTGGAATTCTGGGCTGTAAAAGGAGCAAATATTAGAGACCTATTCTGCACACTCCAAAAGTCCTGAAACTCCACGAAAGTCAGTTTTGGAATATATTAAAAATATTGGGCAAAGAAAGCACCAGAGGGGGGCCACCCACTGTCCACGAGGGTGGAGGGTGCACCCTACCCCCTGGACGCGCCCCCTGCCTCGTGGGCCACCTGGAAGCCCCCCGATGCCCATCTTCTTTGTATAAGGTGTCTTTCTCCATGGAAAAAATAAGAAGGAAGCTTTCGGGACGAAGCACCGCCGTCTCGAGGCGGAACCTTGGCGGAACCAATCTAGGGCTCCGGCGGAGCTGTTCTGCCGGGGAAACATCCCTCCGGGAGGGGGAAATCGTCACCATCGTTATCACCATCGATCGTCTCATCGGGAGGGGGTCAATCTCCATCAAAATCTTCACCAGCACCATCTCCTCTCAAACCCTAGTTTATCTCTTGTATCCGATCTTTGTCTCAAAACCTCAGATTGGTACTTGTGGGTTGCTAGTAGTGTTGATTACTCCTTGTAGTTGATGCTAGTTGGTTTATTCGGTGGAAGATTATATGTTCAGATCCTTTATGCACATTAATACCCCTCTGATTATGAACATGAATATGATTTGTGAGTAGTTACGTTTGTTCCTGAGGACATGGGAGAAGTCTTGTTATAAGTAGTTATGTGAATTTGCTATTCGTTCGATATTTTGATGAAATGTATGTAGTCTTTCCTCTAGTGGTGTTATGTGAACGTCGACTACATGGCACTTCATCATTATTTGGGCCTAGGGGAAGGCATTGGGAAGTAATAAGTAGATGATTGGTTGCTAGAGTGACAGAAGCTTAAACCCTAGTTTATGCATTGCTTCGTAAGGGGCTGATTTGGATCCACATGTTTCATGCTATGGTTAGGTTTACCTTAATTCTTGTTTCGTAGTTGCAGATGCTTGCGAGAGGGGTTAATCATAAGTGGGATGCTTGTCCAAGGAAGGGCAGTACCCAAGCAGCGGTCCACCCACATATCAAATTATCAAAGTAACGAACGCGAATCATATGAGCATGATGAAAACTAGCTTGACGATAATTCCCATGTGTCCTCGGGAGCATTTTCCTTTATATAAGAGTTTGTCCAGGCTTGTACTTTGCTACAAAAAGGATTTGGCCACCTTGCTGCACCTTGTTTACTTTTGTTACTTGTTACCCGTTATGAATTACCTTATCATAAAACTATCTGTTACTGATAATTTCAGTGCTTGCAGAGAATACCTTACTAAAAACCGTTTGTCATTTCTTTCTGCTCCTCGTTGGGTTCGACACTCTTACTTATCGAAAGGACTACGATAGATACCCTATACTTGTGGGTCATCACCCTGCTCCCGTCCCAGCTCCCATCCCCGCGCCCGTGCCAGCGACCATCCCCGTAGCATTGACGGGCTGGTCGCCAAGCACTACTATCGCAGAGATGGAAGACGCGGGCGTCAGTGAGGTCTCCGTGGACACGCGCGAGCTTGTGTACATGCCAGCGCTAGCGCCCGTTCCCGTGCGCACCCCTGCACCCACCATGGCACCGGTCCCCGTGCGTTTGGCTGCACCCGCCGCGCCCGTGCCCGTGCTCGTGTGCGCCCCTCCAACCACCGCGGTGCCGATCCCCGTGCGTTTGGCTGCACCCGCCGCGCCTGTGCCCGTGCGCGCACCCTCCTCAGCAGCATGGGACGCCACCATCGACCGCTATCTCTCAGCGCCGCCAGTTGCCGTCCTCCCGCTCCCCGCCCGTCGATCGCGTGACGACAAGATGTTTGATTTACTAGTGAAGAACATTTTGTGTTGCCTTGAAGACTTCAACAACGGCGTCTGAGGGAGTCCTGGACTAAGGGGTCCTCGGGCGTCCGACCTGTTATCCATGGGCTGGACCGATGGGCTGTGAAGATACGAAGGCCGAAGACAATACCCGTGTCCGGATTGGACTCTACTTGGCGTGAAAGGCAAGCTAGGCGACCTATTATGAAGATTTCCTCCTATGTAACCGACCTCATGTAACCCTAGATCTCTCCGGTGTCTATATAAACCGGAGAGCATAGTCCGGATAGGACAGATTCATTACCATATTCACATAGGCCTGACTTCTAGGGTTTAGCCATTACGATCTTGTGGTAGATCAACTCTTGTAACACTCATATTCATCAAGATCAATCAAGCAGGAAGTAGGGTATTACCTCCATAGAGAGGGCCCGAACCTGGGTAAACATTGTGTCCCCCGTCTCCTGTTACCATCGATCCTAGACGCACAGTTCGGGACCCCCTACCCGAGATCCACCGGTTTTGACACCGACATTGGTGCTTTCATTGAGAGTTCCACTGTGCCGTCGACATAAGGCTCAATGCCCCCTTCAATCGTCGGTGGTGGCGATGTTCAAGGAGAAACCTTTCTCCCCAGACAAATCTTTGTGTTCGGCGGCTTCGTACTGCGGGCCAACTCGCTCGACCATCTGGAGCAGATCGATAGCTAAGCCCCTGGCCATCAGGTCAGATTCGGAAGTTTGAACTACGTCGCGGACATCCGTGGGGACTTGATCTTTGACGGATTTGAGACCGCGGCAATCGCTGCCCTTCGCCCCGTTGAACATGGCTTAAACCTGTCATCGGGCCGCATCCAGGAGATAGCTCCTGTAACAACTCCGACCTTAGATCCGGAGCAGATCAAGACGTCCGAAGATGGGAGACTCAACCCCATCACGGGGGCTACCGAGTCTGCGGCGTTGGAGCCGCGGGCAGATCCCACTTCATACGATACCTGCATCAACGGAACCCCGGATTCGTCTCCGATATCGAGTTCCGAACCCTGCGAGCTCGCGGATACCGAACTCGATCGTTTATCGATATTCAAGTTCAGCGCCGCAGATGTCTTTCAGCACTCGCCTATGGGCGATCTACTAAGCTCACTAAAAAATCTATCCCTGGCAGATGGCTCGTCGCCGAACTATGTCCGGTTCGACCTTACGGCGGATGACGGAGAATTTTGCTTCCCACCCGCCACCCACTTCATAGCCACTGTCGAAGACCCAACCAACATGCTTGACCTTCGCCCCGAAGACATCGACGGTATGGACGACGATGAGGGGCAAGGCCAGAGCTTACTATCTGCTAGACGCAGGACGACCACTTCCTGGTATGACGTGTGTATGGTAGACACACCCAACGACGATATTGACGATGACAAGGAGGATCCAGTTGAGGATAAACCTCCTGGTACACAATCCGAACACCGGCGCCCCCGGCGCCGCTCTAGGTCATGTCGCCCAAGAGAAAACAATACTAGCAACGGAGGTGATACTACTCCGGACAACAAAGACCCTGTTGAGGCAGGATCCGAAGAGGAGGACCAGGAAAGCGGGCAAGATAGCCCCGATGAACAGGTCATGTACGGAGACTCGGAGGATAGCAATTATCTTCCCCTCTCCGAGGAAGAGGAGAGCCTCGACAACGAAGAATTCATCGTGCCAGAGGAACCTCTCGAGCATGAGCGCTTTAAACGCCGGCTAATAGCCACAGCAAGGAATCTAAGAATAAAGCAGCTGCAGCTTCAAGCAAGCCAAGATCTGCTCAATGATAAATGGACCGAGGTCCTAGCCGCCATAGAATACGACCCTAGTGGCCCGGACAAAAGCCACCCCAAATGCAGGTGGCTCCCTCCACATGATGGCAAGACGCTGGAGCCCGTTCCACCATCGAATAATGCGGCAGGTCGACCATAGTTCGGTCCAGATAAAGCAGCAGCCCAAGCAGAATACCATACCAACCAATCCGGCCGTAAGAACAAGAACAAGACGGTTCGGGAAAACAATGGCGACATCCGCCAAAGTTTAGTGGGCGGAGCAGGACAGACAAGATCGACGTACAGATCGCGGGGATATGCCCCGACCGGTTATGATGGTCAATCAGCCGGACTCAACCAAGCCAACCATGCCCGAAGCCGCCAACGGCACCCAAAGGAGGTGCTTCACAGTGTGGCCCAACATAGAGGAGCCACGCACCCGCTTTGCTTCACCAACGAGGTAATGGAGCACGAATTTCCAGACAGGTTCAAACCCATCAACATCGAATCATACGATGGAACAACAGATCCCGCAGTATGGATTGAGGACTATCTCCTCCATATCCACCTGGCTCGCGGAGACGACCTTCATGCCATTAAATACCTGCCTCTCAAGCTTAAGGGGCCAGCACGGTACTGGCTAAACAGTTTGTCAGAAAATTCTATTGGCAACTGGAAGATTTGGAAGACGCCTTTCGTGACAACTTGCAAGGTATATATGTCCGGCCACCAGATGCCGACGACTTAAGCCATATTGTCCAACAGCCCGGTGAGTCAGCCAGGGAGCTCTGGACCAGGTTCTTAGTCAAAAAGAACCAAATTGTCGACTGTCCAGACGCGGAAGCCCTCGCGGCCTTCAAACATAGCGTCCGGGATGAATGGCTAGCACGCCACCTCGGCCAGGAAGGACCTAAATCCATGACCGCCCTTACCGCTCTAATGACTCGCTTTTGTGCGGGAGAAGACAACTGGCTCGCTCGTAAAAGCAACAGCGCCAGCGACCCGGGCACTTCCGAAATCCGAGACGGCAACGGCAAGCCACGACTAACTGAACACAACAGTCGCAACAATAATGAAAGATTACGTGACATAGCGGTCAACGCCGGATTTCACAATCCGAAGCCCAGTCAACGGAAGAAGCCATTTAAGGCTAGCCAGGATGGACCATCCGCCCTCGACAGGATACTGGACCGACCTTGTCAGATTCACGGTCACCCTGATAAGCCAGCCAATCACACCAACAGAAACTGTTGGGTCTTTAAGCAGGCAGGCAAACTTAATGCCGAATACAAGGGGAGGAGGCCACCAAGCGATAAAGATGACGGAGCGGCTCGCCAGCCGAACACCAGGGGCCAGAAACAGTTTCCCTCCGACGTTCGACCACTACCGGAGCGGAAATAGCAGTTCGGCTTCCGCCACCCACCCACTATGCTGGCAAGATCTACACCACGCGTACATCACTACGCGCTCAAGATACCATGGGCATCGGCGGCGGCACAATACGGGCACCCCTGCAAACATTCCTGTAATGTTTTTTATCCGTTTTCTTCACTTTTCTTTATTATAAACAGGTGATCAACAGGACAGCACCTACAACGGACTCTATCGAAGTTCGGATCCGTACACTCACCTAAGGGGCTACTTCCATTAAGGATTCCCCTCCCAGAGGACGGGCGGCGCAGACGTGCGACAGGAGGTCCAAAATTGCTTTTTGTAGACCGCACTCTTTATTTTGAGCCTGTACTATGCCCTTTTTCCTCCGTTCCCGACCCCGAGCATGTCAAATAGCCGGGTTGTGGTTTTTCTTTTTATATATGAATTTATCATTGGCATATTGCTCCACTCCCAGTAAACTTTATCCGAGCTAATCTTAAAATACTCTTGCTACAATGAGTACGGCCGCAACAGCTGTGTCACAAGACGCATCTCGGCATAACATGCCAGAGGCCCGGTATGGGAGCAAATGAGTCGCCAATAAAAGTCCGAACAGCTCTATAGCATACTTTGGCGTCGCAAGTTTGGCCTTATATGCATCAGCTTCGAATCATTGTCTTTGGTCAATAGTTGGGTTGCCCGGCTCCTGTGCTTGCTACCCTACATTCCGCTCTATCGGCTAGGGTAGTAAAGGGAGAACTACTGCGATTGTGCCCTGGCTTTGACCGGATGAGCACCTCAGTAGAGAAAGCCGAAAATTGACTATCCTGATGCGGCGAGAGCTGGTCAACCACTTGACGACTTATTCGAATCTTTAGCGATTCTCCGTGTTACACGAAGGATCTTTTTTCAGATCAAAACATGTAAGGCACAATATTACGATACGCCGCATACATACCAGGGGCTATGTCGTAGCCCCACCATAAAACTCCTATGGCTAAGTGAAAGTGTTAACGCCCTATAGTCCGATTGCCTGGTTCGCCGCATTATCACCTCCTTTATGGACCAAGACGTTGGATAAAGAGTGATTCAATGCTTTTCTGAACACCCCCGTATTTCCTACGAGGGGGCTGAAGCCGACGACTGGAAAACTTTCAAATTACATTAAAACGGCCGCACAGGAGGAATACAAGCTTTCGAGCAAAAAATATATTAACTATAAAGTTGTCTGTTACAACCCTTGTACACATCACTCGAATATTATGTCTTTCGAGCATTGACCCTCTATCAAGCGGGCAGCCTCTAGGATGTCTCCAAAATGATGCTCCGGTTCCGGACGGTCCTTGCCTTTGGGTGGACTCTTCGTCGCAACATCGATGGCCTTCATCTTCCCCCAGAATGTCTTGACTCGGGCGAAGGCCATCCGTGCACCTTCAATGCACGCCGACTGCTTCACAACGTCGATACACGACACCGCGTCAGCAAGCCGCTGCACGAGGCCGAAGTAACTACTCGGAACAGGTTCAGTCGGCCACAAACGGACTAAGACGTTCTTCATGGCAGCGCCGGATATCCTATGCAGCTCTGCCCACTGGGACATCTGTTCATTCAGCAACAGAGGGCGCTTCGACGCGCCAAATTGCGACCAGAAAAGCTTCTCCGTTGCATACCCCTCTTGCGACTGATAAAACTACGCCGCATCGGAAGAACTTTTCAGCAAGTCTAAAAAATTGTCCGGAGAACTCCATACTTGGTTAAGCTGAGCATAGTTCGGGTCGCCGAACTTAGCCTGTAGCAAAAAGGGCTTGCCAGCCACAATCTCCCCAGCTTGCCGGATCTCCTCACGGGCTGCTCTAGATTCAGACTGCGCTTCCCTCGCCTCTCGTAAGGCCTTGTCAAGTTCAGCTGTTTTGGCTTCATTTTCCTTCTCAAGAAGTTTACAGCGTCCAGCCGTATTCTCTAACTCGCGCGCCATGGTGGACATGCCTCCTTGTCCTGGCGCCGCGCGGCTTGTTCGGCCTTCAATTCAGCCGATGCCTTTTCGGCAACCGCATTACTAAACCGGGCCTGCTCCTTGGCCCGGGCTAGCTCCGCCCGAAGGGCTTCCACGGCGGCAACACCATCTGCATTGATGCACATTTCATATCAAACTCTCTTCAGAGTCAGGCTTACATTACAAATATATTGGTGTAAGGAATGCTCGAAATATATACCTTGCGAGTCGTCAAGACGCCTGTTGATCAAAGCAATGTCATCCTCCGCAATATCCAGCTTTCGCTGCAGTTCGGTTACCTCTGAATTTCGGGCAGTGGCAGGAGGGGAGACAGCCTGCATTCCAAATAAAACCAAGGTTAGTACCTGAAATATCTTTCGATCCTCCGATCACTTCCTTTGGAAGGCGATCTGAGTCTCAGGGGCTACTGCATACACAACAGGTGCATTCTGTCAATATTATTCAATTGGCAACATTACATCACAAACCTCAAAACCTCTCAGAAGGCTCGTAAAGGCCTCGTTCAACCCGCTCTTCACGGATACAACTTTTTCGACCACCGTTACCATTAAGGCACGGTGCTCCTCTGAAACGGACGCTCGTCACAGCATGTCCGTCAGCGTCTCCGGCACTCCTGGGTCTTCGGACACCGCTGCCGGAGCACGACATTCCTTTGAAGGAATCCGCTTACCCGCCTCCAGCATTGTCTCCGGCTGTAAACCGGACAGTTCGGGGCCGTCATTCTTGGTCCCCAAACCTTGAGTGACAGAGGCACCACCTTCGGGTGGCTCCTTCCTCGTTTCCTGCGCTACTTGCCGGTTGGGAGGAGCCCTCCGGGACGACACCTCGAGATCATCCACCCTATTAGGCGAGGAGGCCAGGGAAGGCGTGTCAGTCTCCATCATCTCCGGAAGAAGGTCTCCCGAGGAGGAGGACGATTGAGAAACACCAGGCGTTAACCTGCGAGGACGCACATATGTCGGAGGGTTATTTCGGTAATAAGAATGAGGTATGGTTAAAGTGCCCTGCTCCACTTACGGTCTGGCCGGAGGTTCGTCCTCATCATCAAGCTCAACGACGACATCGCTTGCCCGGCCCAAGCCGCCCGACGATGGCATTTTCCCTTTCTTGGAAGGCTTCCCCTCCTGACCTCCAGAGGCGGCCCTCTTCTTGCCATAAAGTGCCCCCTCCACGCCTTTGCCCCTGGGCAAAAGGGTTTTGGTTTCCCCGAACACAGCGCCTAAATCGCCCGTAGGATGGGCATCTCCTCTGGGCTCCCCGCTCTCGCCCCCCCTCTGTAGACACCGGGTACGGTGTCGGGATCAACATCCGTGTCAGTAGGGCGGACGCAGGGTCTTCGGGAAGGGGCGCCGGACACCAGATTAACACCGCTTTCTTTATCCAGTCCTGTATAAGGGCAGGTTGTTTAGTGTCTTGTCAAGAGATGCTTGAATGAAAGGTGTGCGGGGATTGAATACTTACCGGAGTGTCCGGATGATTGCAGTCGAGGCCACGTCTTCGGTGGTGTCCGGCCATTGCTCTCGCTCCCCAAAATATAACTTCCACATTCCTTTGTGCATAGTACCGAAGAAGTGCTAAAGAGTCCGCCGCCCTTCTGGATTGAACTCCCACATACGGAGAGGCCGCCATTGACACGGCAGGATCCGGTGGACCAACATTACTTGAACGACGTTCACAAGATCGATGCCCTTCTCGGTAAGGCTACGGATGCGACCTTGCAGAGTCTGCACCTCATTAGCGGATCCCCAGTCCAACCCCTTGTTGATCCATGAAGCAAGCTGAGTTAGAGGGCCGGGTCGGAACGCAGGCATAGCCACCCACTTGGAGCCCCGCGGCTCGTTGACATAAAACCACCCCTGCTGCCATAGTTCGGAAGACTCGGCGAAGGATCCTTCAAACCAAACCGCGCTGGCAAGCTTGTTTATTACAACGCTGCCGCACTCTGCCTGCTCCCCCTCTATCACCCGCGGCCTCACATCAAAGGTCTTGAGCCACAAATCAAAGTGCGGAGGAGTCCGGAGGAAGGCCTCACACGTGACGATGAATGCCGAGATGAGAAGAATAGAGTCCGGGGCCAGATCGTGAAAATCTAGCCCATAGTAGACCATGAGCCCCCGGACGAAGGGGTTAAGCGTGAACCCTAACCCATGGAGGAAGTGGGACACAAATACTACCCTCTCGCCGGATTTGGGGGTGGGAATAATCTGCCCCTCGGCAGGAAGCCGATGAAGGATTTCTGGGGTCAGGTACCTCGCTACGCGGAGCTTCACAATATCCTCCTCCGTGATGGAAGAGGCCACCCACTGGCCTGAACGGCTGGACCCGGACATGATTGGGGCTGGTGGTGATTGGAACTCGAGGGCTAGAACTCGAGGTGGCTGGGGTTGAGGAAGAAGCAAGCACAGAAGAAGAAGACAAGTCTGGGTCCCTATATGAAGGCCCAGAATATCAAGCGTCCCATCCTGGGTCTTGAAACTTACCTATCCCCAAAGAGTTGTACCCAGGGGACGGTTGGGTTACCCATACCTGCATTGTTGAAAATCCCGCAAATAAGGGGACACGATCTCTGCTTTGACAAGACGTGCCAATAAAACCGCTTCCCGAGACGTGGGGCGACGGGCTAGCCAACGGTTGGAAATAATAACCGGGCAGACGTGATACAATGTCATAAACAGTTGTTAGCAGATTGGACTCGTGGAGTATTGTATTTTCTGCAAGTTATATACACAGGTCCGGATACAATCGTCACATCCGAAGACTACCTTGGGGTTCGGAAGAAGGGGAACCCACCTTGCGATGCCGAAGACAATCTGCGCGCCGGACTCCTCGTCATTGAAGCCAGGTTCAGGGGCTACTGAGGGAGTCCTGGACTAAGGGGTCCTCGGGCGTCCGGCCTGTTATCCATGGGCCGGACCGATGGCTGTGAAGATACGAAGGCCGAAGACAATACCCGTGTCCGGATTGGACTCTACTTGGCGTGGAAGGCAAGCTAGGCGACCTATTATGAAGATTTCCTCCTATGTAACCGACCTCATGTAACCCTAGATCTCTCCGGTGTCTATATAAACCGGAGAGCATAGTCCGGATAGGACAGATTCATTACCATATTCACATAGGCCAGACTTCTAGGGTTTAGCCATTACGATCTCGTGGTAGATCAACTCTTGTAACACTCATATTCATCAAGATCAATCAAGCAGGAAGTAGGGTATTACCTCCATAGAGAGGGCCCGAACCTGGGTAAACATTGTGTCCCCCGTCTCCTGTTACCATCGATCCTAGACGCACAGTTCGGGACCCCCTACCCGAGATCCACCGGTTTTGACACCGACAGCGTCCCAGAGGACGACAACGACAACAACGGCGCGACACGCCGCCTCCGCCTCCGCCGCCGCCGGAGATAGTTTTTTGGGGGGTTTAATACTGTATCTCAAATTCTCGATCATATGAATATAAATTTGCAGTGTGACTGAATGAAAGATATGGTTTGAACGAACTTGCGTTTTTCTCTCTTAATGTACAGACTTACCAAACGATTTTCTTTTGATCACAGACGTTTTAGATATAACACCCATATGCAAAGTGCTATATATGGTCTTCCCCCTTTAGTCAAGGGAAAATTCGCTGCGCAGGATTTGTGAATCCATTCAACGTAAACGGTTGTTTTGGATGACCCGTGTGCAACCACGTAGAAACAATTGGGTAAGATTTGCATTTGTCATATTGGGTATGTTGCCATTTGTCAAACTGGAAAGATTGACATTTGTTGATCTAGTAACATTGCCATTTGTCAACCTTGTAACACTGCGATTTGTCAAAATATGCAGCTAAAAATCACTAGCACTATCTAATTTTTGCTACAAAAATCACTAGCACTGTTCATATGGACATCAATACAAAGTGCCATTGTACTTTTTTTTGTCAAATTTGAGACCTGTTTTGATGTAATCTTTATCTAATTACAGACGGGAGATTATTAATAATTGGAAACCAATATCCCAAATGGATTATTTATTTGAACCGTGAGTGTTAGACCAACAATGGATACGTGCCATGCTTCGGTTAAGCAATAAAGCGGCAGCATTAATCATCCAAATAGAAAAAAAATATATGTGCCGCCACGCGACCCATGTGCCGTGCGAGCAGGCGTGAGTTGACGCGACGCATAATCAAATGTACCATTCATTACATACAACAAGTCATCAACACACAACGACAACAAGGATACATGTTGGATTATAGTTTATTTCCAACTTTACATTCTAGTAAATACTAACGTTTTTCTCACACAACAAATAACAAAGCGATGAAATGAACTTCAGCTCAACCAATCCTCGGCATTGGAAACGCTTGCTTTGAACCATAACTGATTCTCTGGGAAGCGCCATCTATTGTCAATCTCGAGACGAATGCATGACTGATCATCCAGGCTGAAGCGGCCTATATCAGGACACATACTATGATAGCCAGGGTAGGGAACCATAGCAATGTCTGAGGTATAGATACATTTGCTTCTCATAAATGGTAGTAACGTTGTGTCAACAACAGTTGGATCGCCTTTCATCATCATTGGATAGTTTTGTCCAAGGAAGAGCGAGTTTTCTCCAAGACTATCAATACTGAACCAGGGAGAAGGTGTTGGCGCTAGCACACTAGTATCCATCCCGAATACCCTGCAATGGATGTTGGAATAGGTCCGGAGAGTGCGACCATGGGAGACATGAAGGAAATATGCCCTAGAGGCAATAATAAAGTTATTATTTATTTCCTTATTTCATGATAAATGTTTATTATTCATGCTAGAATTGTATTAACCGGAAACTTGATACATGTGTGAATAGACATAGAGTGTCACCAGTATGCCTCTACTTGACTAGCTTGTTGAATCAAAGATGGTTAAGTTTCCTAGCCATAGACATGAGTTGTCATTTGATTAACGGGATCCCATCATTAGAGAATGATGTGATTGACTTGACCCATTCCGTTAGCTTAGCACTTGATTGTTTTAGTTTACTGCTATTGCTTTCTACATGACTTATACATGTTCCTATGACTATGAGATTATGCAACTCCCGAATACCGGAAGAACACTTTGTGTGCTACCAAACGTGACAACATAACTGGGTGATTATAAAGGTGCTCTACAGGTGTCTCCGATGGTGTTTGTTGAGTTGGCATAGATCGAGATTAGGATTTGTCAATCCGATTTTCGGAGAGGTATCTCTGGGCCCTCTCGGTAATGCACATCACAATAAGCCTTGCAAGCAATGTGACTAATGAGTTAGTTGCGGGATGATGCATTACGGAACGAGTAAAGAGACTTGCCGGTAATGAGATTGAGCTAGGTATTAAGATACCGACGATCGAATCTCGGGCAAGTAACATACCGATGACAAAGGGAACAACGTATGTTGTTATGCGGTTTGACCGATAAAGATCTTTGTAGAATATGTGGGAACCAATATGAGCATCCAGGTTCCGCTATTGGTTATTGACCGGAGACATGTCTCGGTCATGTCTACATAGTTCTCGAACCCGTAGGGTCCGCACGCTTAAAGTTCTGTGACGATCGGTATTATGAGTTTTTGTGTTTTGATGTACCAAAGGTAGTTCTGAGTCCCGGATATGATCACAGACATGACGAGGAGTCTCGAAATGGTCGAGATGTAAAGATCGATATATTGGACGACTATGTTCGGACACCAGAAGTGTTTCGGGAGGTTTCGGACATATACTGGAGTACCGGGGGATTACCGGAACCCCCCGGGGAGTATAATGGGCCTATTGGGCCTTGGTGGAGAAGAGGAGGGGCAGCCAGGGCAGGCCGCGCGCCCCCTCCCCCTCTAGTCCGAATTAGACAAGGATGGGGGGGGGGGGCGGCGCCCCCCTTTCCTTCCCCCCTCTCTCCTCCTTCCCCCTTCTCCTACTCCTACTAGGAAAGGAGGAGTCCTACTCCCGGCGCGCCCTCCTCCTGGCCGGCCGCCTCCCCCCTAGCTCCTTTATATACGGGGGCAGGGGGCACCCCAAGACACAACAATTGATCATTGATCTCTTAGCCGTGTGCGGTGCCCCCCTCCACCATAATCCACCTCGGTCATATCATAGTGGTGCTTAGGCAAAGCCCTGCATCGGTAGCATCATCATCACTGTCACCACGCCATCGTGCTGACGAAGCTCTTCCCGGAAGCCCTACTGGATCGTGAGTTCACGGGACGTCACCGAGCTGAACGTGTGCTGAACGCGGAGGTGCTGAGGATCGGTCGATCGTGAAGACGTACGACTACATCAACCGCGTTGTTATAACACTTCCGCTTACGATCTACGAGGGTACGTAGACGACACTCTCCCCTCTCGTTGCTATGCATCACCATGATCTTGCATGTGCGTAGGAATTTTTTTGAAATTACTACGTTCCCCAACAGTGGCATCCGAGCTAGGTTTATGCGTAGATGCTATATGCACGAGTAGAACACAAGTGAGTTGTGGGCGATACAAGTCATACTGCTTACCAGCATGTCATACGTTGGTTCGGCGGTATTGTTGGATGAAGCGGCCCGGACCGACATTACGCGTACGCTTACGCGAGACTGGTTCTACCGACGTGCTTTGCACACAGGTGGCTGGCGGGTGTCAGTTTCTCCAACTTTAGTTGAACCGAGTGTGGCTACGCCCGGTCCTTGTAAAGGTTAAAACATCACTAACTTGACAAAATAATGTTGTGGTTTTGATGCGTAGGTAAGAACGGTTCTTGCTCAGCCCGTAGCAGCCACGTAAAACTTGCAACAACAAAGTAGAGGACGTCTAACTTGTTTTTGCAGGGCATTTTGTGATGTGATACAGTCAAGGCATGATGCTATATTTATTGTATGAGATGATCATGTTTTGTAACAGAGTTATCGGCAACTGGCAGGAGCTGTTGGAAATATGCCCTAGAGGCAATAATAAATAGGTTATTATTATATTTCCTTGTTCATGATAATCGTTTATTATCCATGCTAGAATTGTATTGATAGGAAACTCAGATACATGTGTGGATACATAGACAACACCATGTCCCTAGTAAGCCTCTAGTTGACTAGCTCGTTGATCAATAGATGGTTACGGTTTCCTGACCATGGACATTGGATGTCGTTGATAACGGGATCACATCATTAGGAGAATGATGTGATGGACAAGACCCAATCCTAAGCCTAGCACAAGATCGTGTAGTTCGTTTGCTCAGAGCTTTTCTAATGTCAAGTATCAGTTCCTTAGACCATGAGATTGTGCAACTCCCGGATACCGTAGGAATGCTTTGGGTGTACCAAACGTCACAACGTAACTGGGTGACTATAAAGGTGCACTACAGGTATCTCCGAAAGTGTCTGTTGGGTTGGCACGAATCGAGACTGGGATTTGTCACTCCGTGTAAACGGAGAGGTATCTCTGGGCCCACTCGGTAGGACATCATCATTATGTGCACAATGTGACCAAGGAGTTGATCACGGGATGATGTGAGTTACGGAACGAGTAAAGAGACTTGCCGGTAACGAGATTGAACAAGGTATCGGGATACCGACGATCGAATCTCGGGCAAGTAACATACCGATAGACAAAGGGAATTGCATACGGGATTGATTGAATCCCCGACATCGTGGTTCATCCAATGAGATCATCGTGGAACATGTGGGAGCCAACATGGGTATCCAGATCCCGCTGTTGGTTATTGACCGGAGAACGTCTCGGTCATGTCTGCATGGTTCCCGAACCCGTAGGGTCTACACGCTTAAGGTTCGATGACGCTAGGGTTATAGGGAAAGCATGTACGTGGTTACCGAATGTTGTTCGGAGTCCCGGATGAGATCCCGGACGTCACGAGGAGTTCCAGAATGGTCCGGAGGTAAAGATTTATATATGGAAAGTTGTTGTTCGGGTTCCGGGAAAAGTTCGGGGGTTTTCGGTATTGTACAGGGAAGCTTCTAGAAGGTTCCGGAGGATTCCGGAGGGATCCGGAGGTCCGGAAAATGTTCCACCACGTCCAATACAGCAGCATGGGCTGTAAGGGGGCGCCCTAGCCTTAATGGCCCAGGGGCACCAGCCCCCCCAAGGCCCATGCGCATGGGAGAGGGGAAACCCTAAGGGGGAGGGCCTCCACTTGACTTGGGAGGCACTCCTCCCCCCTTTGGCCGCCGCCCCAACCCTAGATGAGATCTAAGGGGGCCGGCCCCCTCTCTCCCCACCTATAAATAGTGGAGGGGTGGGAGGGCAGCGACCACCCCAAGTTCTGGCGCAGCCCTTCCCCTCTCCCAAGTCCTCCTCCTCTCCCGCAGTGCTTGGCGAAGCCCTGCACGATTGCCCTGCTCCTCCACCACCACCACGCCGTCGTGTTGCTGCTGGACGGAGTCTTCCCCAACCTCTCCCTCTCTCCTTGCTGGATCAAGGCGTGGGAGACGTCACCGGGCTGCACGTGTGTTGAACGCGGAGGCACCGTTCTTCGGTGCTTAGATCGGAATCAACCGCGATCTGAATCGCTACGAGTACGACTCCCTCATCCGCGTTCTTGCAACGCTTCCGCATCGCGATCTACAAGGGTATGTAGATGCACTCCCCTTCCCCTCGTTGCTAGAATACTCCATAGATTGATCTTGGTGATGCGTAGAAAATTTTGAATTTATTCTACGTTCCCCAACAGTGGCATCATGAGCTAGGTCTATGCGTAGTTTCTATGCACGAGTAGAACACAAAGCAGTTGTGGGCGTAGATGTTGCCAATTCTTCTTGCCGTTACTAGTCTTATCTTGATTCAGCGGCATCGTGGGATGAAGCGGCCCGGACCGACCTTACACGTACTCTTACGTGAGACAGGTTCCACCGACTGACATGCACTAATTGCATAAGGTGGCTAGCGGGTGTCTGTCTCTCCCACTTTAGTCGGATCGGATTCGATGAAAAGGGTCCTTATGAAGGGTAAATAGAAATTGGCATATCACGTTGTGGCTTTTGCGTAGGTAAGAAACGTTCTTGCTAGAATCCCATAGCAGCCACGTAAAACTTGCAACAACAATTAGAGGACGTCTAACTTGTTTTTGCAGCATGTGCTATGTGATGTGATATGGCCAGAAGATGTGATGAATGATATATGTGATGCATGAGATTGATCATATTCTTGTAATAGGAATCACAACTTGCATGTCGATGAGTATGACAACCGGCAGGAGCCATAGGAGTTGTCTTTATTTTTTGTATGACCTGCGTGTCATTGAATAACGCCATGTAAATTACTTTACTTTATTGCTAAGCACGTTAGCCATAGAAGTAGAAGTAATCGTTGCGTGACAACTTCATGAAGACACAATGATGGAGATCATGATGATGGAGATCATGGTGTCATGCCGGTGACAAAGATGATCATGGTGGCCCGAAGATGGAGATCAAAGGAGCAAAATGATATTGGCCATATCATGTCACTATTTGATTGCATGTGATGTTTATCATGTTATGCATCTTATTTGCTTAGAACGACGGTAGCATAAATAAGATGATCCCTCGCTAAAAATTTCAAGAGACGTGTTCCCCCTAACTGTGCACCATTGCGAAGGTTCGTTGTTTCGAAGCACCACGTGATGATCGGGTGTGATAGATTCTAACGTTCGAATACAACGGGTGTTGACGAGCCTAGCATGTACAGACATGGCCTCGGAACACATGCGAAACACTTAGGTTGACTTGACGAGCCTAGCATGTACAGACATGGCCTCGGAACACAAGAGACCAAAAGGTCGAACATGAGTCGTATAGTAGATACGATCAACATGGAGATGTTCACCGATGATGACTAGTCCGTCTCACGTGATGATCGGACACGACCTAGTTTGACTCGGATCATGTATCACTTAGATGACTAGAGGGATGTCTATCTGAGTGGGAGTTCATAATCAGATGAACTTCATTATCATGAACATAGTCAAAAAGGTCTTTGCAAATTATGTCATAGCTTGCGCTTTAGCTCTACTGGTTAAGATATGTTCCTAGAGAAAATTTAGTTGAAAGTTGGTAGTAGCAATTATGCGGACTGGGTCCATAAACTGAGGATTGTCCTCATTGCTGCACAGAAGGCTTATGTCCTTAATGCACCGCTCGGTGTGCTGAACCTCAGCATCGTCTGTAGATGTTGCGAAACATCTGACATACACGTTTTGATGACTACGTGATAGTTCAGTGCGTAATGCTAACGGTTTAGAATTGTGGCACAAGAGACGTTTTTTTGAAACGTCGCAGAACATATGAGATGTTCTGAAGACTGAAATTGGGATTTCAGACTAGTACCCACGTCAAGAGGTATGAGACCTCTGACAAGTTTCTTAAGCCTGCAGACTAAGGGAGAAAAGCTCAATCGTTGAGCATGTGCTCAGATTGTCTGAGTACCACAATCGCTTGAATCGAGTGGGAGTTAATCTCCCAGATGAGATAGTGATAGTTCTCCATAGTCACTACCACCAAGCTAGTAGAGCTTCGTGATGAACTATAACATATCAGGGATAGTTATGATGATCCTTGAGCTATTCGCGATGTTTGACACCGCGAAAGTAGAAATCAAGAAGGAGCATCAATTGTTGATGGTTAGTAAAACCACTAGTTTCTAGAAGGGCAAGGGCAAAAAGGATACTTCATGAAACAGCAAATCGTTTGCTGCTCTAGTGAAGAATCCCAAGGTTGAACCCAAACCCGAGACTAAGTGCTTCTGTAATGAGGGGAACGGTCACTGAAGCAGTACTACCCTAGATACTTGGTAGATGAGAAGGCGGGCAAGGTCGACAGAAGTATATTGGATATACGTTTTATGAATGTGTACTTTACTAGTACTCCTAGCAGCACTAGGGTATTAGATACCGGTTCGGTTGCTAAGTGTTAGTAACTCGAAATAAAAGCTGCGGAATAAACGGAGAGTAGCTAAAGGTGAGATGACGATATGTGTTGGAAGTGTTTCCAAGGTTGATGTGATCAAGCATCGCATGCTCCCTCTACCATCGAGATTTGGTGTTTGCGTTGAGCATGATTGGATTATGTTTATCGCAATATGGTTATTCATTTAAGGAGAATAATGGTTACTCTGTTTATTTGAATAATACCTTCAATGGTCTTGCACCTAAAATGAATCTCGATCGTAGTGATACACATGTTCGTGCCAAAAGATATAAAATAGTAATGATAGTTCCACATACTTGCGGCACTGCCATTTGAGTCATGTTGGTATAGAACGCATGAAGAAGCTCCATGTAAATGGATCTTTGGACTCACTCGTTTTTGAAAAGATTGAGACATGCGAACCATGTCTATTGGTATATATGCATGAAGAAACTCCATGCAGATGGATCGTTTGGACTCACTTGATTTTGAATCAGTTGAGACATGCAAATCATACTACATGGGCAAGATGACTGAAAGTCCTCGTTTTCAGTAAGATGGAACAAGAGAGCAACTTATTGGAAGTAATACATTTTGATGTATGCAGTCCAATGAGTGCTGAGGCATGCAGTGGATATCGTTATGTTCTTACTTCACAGATGATTTGAGTAGATGCTGTGTATTTACTTGATGAAACACAAGTCCGAATTATTGAAAGGTTCAAGTAATTTAAGAGTAAAGTTAAAGATCGTCGTGACAAGAGGATAAAATGTCTGTGATATGATCATAGAGATGAGTATCTGAGTTACGAGTTTAGCACACAATTAAGACATTGTGGAAAGTGTTTCACAATTAATACCGCCTGGAACACCATAGTGTGATGGTGTGTCCGGACATCATAGCTGCACCCTATTGGATATGGTGCATACCATGATGTCTCTTATCAAATTACCACTATCGTTTATGGGTTAGGCATTAGAGACAACCACATTCACTTTAAAAGGGGCACCACGCAATTCCGTTGAGACGACACCGTTTAGAGAAACCTAAGTTGTCGTTTCTTAAAAGTTTGGGGCTGCGATGCTTATGTGAAAAAGTTTCAGGCTGATAAGCTCGAACCCAAAGCGGATAAATGCGTCTTCATAGAATACCCAAAAACAGTTGGGTATACCTCCTACTTCAGATCTGGAAGCAAAAGTAATTGCTTCTAGAGACAGGTCCTTTCTCGAGGAAAAGTTTCTCTCGAAAGAATTGAGTGGGAGGATGGTGGAGACTTGATAAGGTTATTGAACCGTCACTTCAACTAGTGTGTAGCAGGGCACAGAAGTTGTTCCTGTGGCACCTACACCAATTGAAATGGAAGCTTATGATAGTGATCATGAAACTTCGGATCAAGTCACTACCAAACCTCGTAGGACGACGAGGATGCGTAATACTTCAGAATAGTACGTGATCCTGTCTTGGAAGTCATGTTGTTGGACAACAATGAGCCTACGAGCTATGGAGAAGCGATGGTGGGCCCATATTCCGACAAATGGTTAGAAGCCATGAAATCCGAGATAAATGGATCTTTAAGAAGAAGATGGACATGGACGGTAATGTTACCGTCTATGAAGCTCGACTTGTGGCAAAGAGTATTTCCACAAGTTCAAGGAGTTGACTACGATGAGATTTTCTCATCCGTAGCGATGCTTAAGTCCGTCGGAATCATGTTAGCATTAGCTGCATTTATGAAATCTGGTAGATGGATGTCAAAACAAGTTTCCTTACCAGTTTTCGTAAGGAAAGGTTGTATGTGATACAATCAGAAAGGTTTTGTCGATCCTAAGGATGCTAAAAGGTATGCTAGCTCCAGCGATCCTTCCAAGGACTAGAGCAAGCATCTCGGAGTCAGAATATATGCTTTGATGGAGTGATCAAAGTTTTTGGGTTTATACAAAGTTTGTTAGAAACTTGTATTTACAATAAAGTGAGTGGGAGCGCTACAACATTTCTGATAAGTATATGTGAATGACATATTGTTGATCTGAAATGATGTAAAATTTCTGGAAAGCATAAAGGGTTGTTTGAAAGGAGTTTTTCAAAGGAAGACCTAGATAAAGCTGCTTACATATTGGGCATCAAGATCTATAGAGATAGATCAAGACGCTTGATGATACTTTCAAAGAACGCACACCTTGACATGATTTTGAAAGAGTTCAAAATAGATCAGCAAAGAAGGAGTTCTTGGCTATGTTACAAGGTGTGAGTATTGAGTAAGACTCAAGACCTGACCACAGCAGAAGAGAGAGAAAGGACGAAGGTCGTCCCCTATGCTTTAGACGTAGGCTCTACAGTATGCTATGCTGTGTACCGCACATGAAGTGTGCCTTGCCATGAGTTGGTCGAGGGGTACAATAGTGATCCGGGAATGGATCACATGACAGCGGTCAAACTTATCCTTAGTATCTAGTGGACTAAGGAATTTTCTCGATTATGGAGGTGAAAAGGAGTTCGTCGTAAAGGGTTACGTCGATGCGAACTTTGACACTAATCCGGATGACTCTAAGTAGTAAACCGGATTCGTATAGTAGAGCAATTATTTGAAATGGCTCCAAATAGCGCGTGGTAGCATCCACAAGATGACATAGATATTCGTAAAGCACACAGATCTGAAAGGTTCAGACCCGTTGACTAATAACCTCTCTCACAAGCATAACATGATCAAACCAGAACTCATTGAGTGTTAATCACATAGTGATGTGAACTAGATTGTTGACTCTAGTGAACTCTTTGGATGTTGGTCACATGGTGATGTGACCTATGAGTGTTAATCACATGGTGATGTGGACTAGATTATTAACTCTAGTGCAAGTGGGAGACTGTTGGAAATATGCCCTAGAGGCAATAATAAATAGGTTATTATTATATTTCCTTGTTCATGATAATCGTTTATTATCCATGCTAGAATTGTATTGATAGGAAACTCAGATACATGTGTGGATACATAGACAACACCATGTCCCTAGTAAGCCTCTAGTTGACTAGCTCGTTGATCAATAGATGGTTACGGTTTCCTGACCATGGACATTGGATGTCGTTGATAACGGGATCACATCATTAGGAGAATGATGTGATGGACAAGACCCAATCCTAAGCCTAGCACAAGATCGTGTAGTTCGTTTGCTCAGAGCTTTTCTAATGTCAAGTATCAGTTCCTTAGACCATGAGATTGTGCAACTCCCGGATACCGTAGGAATGCTTTGGGTGTACCAAACGTCACAACGTAACTGGGTGACTATAAAGGTGCACTACAGGTATCTCCGAAAGTGTCTGTTGGGTTGGCACGAATCGAGACTGGGATTTGTCACTCCGTGTAAACGGAGAGGTATCTCTGGGCCCACTCGATAGGAAATCATCATTATGTGCACAATGTGACCAAGGAGTTGATCACGGGATGATGTGAGTTACGGAACGAGTAAAGAGACTTGCCGGTAACGAGATTGAACAAGGTATCGGGATACCGACGATCGAATCTCGGGCAAGTAACATACCGATAGACAAAGGGAATTTCATACGGGATTGATTGAATCCCCGACATCGTGGTTCATCCGATGAGATCATCGTGGAACATGTGAGGGCCAACATGGGTATCCAGATCCCGTTGTTGGTTATTGACCGGAGAACGTCTCGGTCATGTCTGCATGGTTCCCGAACCCGTAGGGTCTACACGCTTAAGGTTCGATGACGCTAGGGTTATAGGGAAAGCATGTACGTGGTTACCGAATGTTGTTCGGAGTCCCGGATGAGATCCCGGACATCACGAGGAGTTCCGGAATGGTCCGGAGGTAAAGATTTATATATGGAAAGTTGTTGTTCGGGTTCCGGGAAAAGTTCGGGGTTTTTCGGTATTGTACCAGGAAGCTTCCAGAAGGTTCCGGAGGATTCCGGAGGGATCCGGAGGTCCGGAAAATGTTCCACCACGTCCAATACAGCAGCATGGGCTGTAAGGGGGCTCCCTAGCCTTAATGGGCCAGGGGCACCAGCCCCCCCAAGGCCCATGCGCATGGGAGAGGGGAAACCCTAAGGGGGAGGGCCTCCACTTGACTTGGGAGGCACTCCTCCCCCCTTTGGCCGCCGCCCCAACCCTAGATGAGATCTAAGGGGGCCGGCCCCCTCTCTCCCCACCTATAAATAGTGGAGGGGTGGGAGGGCAGCGACCACCCCAAGTTCTGGCGCAGCCCTTCCCCTCTCCCAAGTCCTCCTCCTCTCCCGCAGTGCTTGGCGAAGCCCTGCACGATTGCCACGCTCCTCCACCACCACCACGCCGTCGTGTTGCTGCTGGACGGAGTCTTCCCCAACCTCTCCCTCTCTCCTTGCTGGATCAAGGCGTGGGAGACGTCACCGGGCTGCACGTGTGTTGAACGCGGAGGCACCGTTCTTCGGTGCTTAGATCGGAATCAACCGCGATCTGAATCGCTACGAGTACGACTCCCTCATCCGCGTTCTTGCAACGCTTCCGCATCGCGATCTACAAGGGTATGTAGATGCACTCCCCTTCCCCTCGTTGCTAGAATACTCCATAGATTGATCTTGGTGATGCGTAGAAAATTTTGAATTTATGCTATGTTCCCCAACAGGAGCCATATGGTTGTCGCTTTATTGTATGCAATGCAATCGCCCTGTAATTGCTTTACTTTATCACTAAGCGGTAGCAATAGTTGTAGAAGCAATAGTTGGCAAGACGACAACGATGCTACGATGGAGATCAAGGTGTCGCGCCAGTGATGATGGTGATCATGACGGTGCTTTGGAGATGGAGATCAAAGGCACAAGATGATGATGGCCATATCACATCACTTATATTGATTGCATGTGATGTTTATCATTTATGCATCTTATTCTGCTTTGTTTGACGGTAGCATTATAAGATGATCTCTCACTAAATTTCAAGGTAAAAGTGTTCTCCCTGAGTATGCACCATTTCAAAAGTTCGTCGTGCGGAGACACCACATGATGATCGGGTGTGATAAGCTCAACGTTCATCTACAACGGGTGCAAGACAGTTTTGCACACGCATAATACTCGGGTTAAACTTGACGAGCCTAGCATATGCAGATATGGCCTCGGAACACTGAGACCAAAAGGTCGAGCGTGAATCATATAGTAGATATGATCAACATAGTGATGTTCACCATTGAAAACTACTCCATTTCACGTGATGATCGGTTATGGTTTAGTTGATTTGGATCACGTGATCACTTAGATGATAAGAGAGATGTCTATCTAAGTGGGGGTTCTTAAGTAATATGACTAATTGAACTTAAATTTATCATGAACTTAGTCCTGGTAGTATTAGCATATCTATGTTGTAGATCAATAGCTCGCGATGTTGCTCCCCGTTTATTTTGATATGTTCCTAGAGAAAAACTATGTTGAAAGATGTTAGTAGAAATGATGCGGACTTGATCCGTGATCTGAGGATTATCCTCATTGCTGCACAGAAGAATTATGTCCTTGATGCACCGCTAGGTGATGGACCTATTGCAGGAGCATATGCAGACGTTATGAACGTTTGGCAAAGCTCGGTATGATGAGTACTTGATAGTTTAGTGCACCATGCTTTACGGCTAAGAATCGGGGCTTCAAAGACGTTTTGAATGCCACAGAGCATATGAGATGTTCCAAGAGTTGAAATTAGTATTTCAGACTCATGCCCATGTCGAAAGGTATGAGACCTTTGACAAGTACTTTGCCTACATGATGGATGAGAATAGCTCAGCTAGTGAGAATGTGCTCAGAATGTCTGAGTACTACAATCACTTGAATCAAGTGGGAGTTAATCTTCCAGATAAGATAGTGATTGACAGAGTTCTCTAGTCACTATCACCATGTTACTAGAGCTTCGTGATGTGACAGCCTGGTTTTTTCCCTCTTCCCTTTGTCTGATTTTCATTTGATTTGGTTTTGAAATCTGGAGTTTTGAATCTTTTCGTATGGACTTAAACACTTGGGTACCCCTTGACTTTCACCCAAGTGCCTCATTTCCCTCTCTAACTATCATTTTCTCTTCTGTTCACCTCAAAATAATATTTTGAATATTTTTCTTAAATGCAAAATATTCATTTCCCTCTCTCAAACCCTAGCTAGATCAATGTGCTCCAAAGCAACCTCAATTTTTCTTGCCCACAAAAGTCTGAGAAAATCCCAAAATATTCTTTGAACCCTAGGTCACCTTCCTGAGCAAAAATATTTCATAACTTTTTGGAATATTTTTGCTACAGAAAATATTTTCTGTTCTGGACAAAAATGGTGGTTTCTACAGCAACTACCATTTTACTTGCTCTATTGTGGCTGATTTTTCTTGTGCATCATCACCTTAGTAGATGATTGTTAACCTCCAAAGCCCAGCTCCCAACTCTCAGTAGTTTGACCACAGTAATCTCTCAAAGTTACTGAACAGAAACTAACCAGGCAGTTGAAATCCATTCTACTGCGCCTGCAATCAAAACCAAGTGTGGTAACCTCTAAAACTACCACGAACTACATGCCAGACATGAGGTTTGGGCTTAGGTCGGCCTGAGGTCAGAGTTCACGCGGTGACAACGCGTGTGCATGATGCCAACCTGCATGTCGCCGCGCTCTGAGTGCCGTCGAGCGCTCTGTTGCGCGCGTGCTCGCTTCCCCGACTGCCTAAACTTGCCAAACCTCGCCACAATCATCGTCCTGATCTTCTTAACTCCCTCCTGGCGCTCGCCGACACGGGAGCTCGCCGCAGCGAGCACGGGCGCGGTCCGGCCAACGCAACAATGCGCTGCACACTGTGCTCGTCGTCACCCTCTCGCCCATGTGCTCGTCTCCGCTCGCCCACAGTTCCCGCGTGAGCAGCGTCGCCTTCCCCCTCGCTCACTGACGCTGTTCGTCGCCGGGCGCTGTGTCCAGGTGTCCTCCGGCAGAGCCCTCCCCTCTCGACGCTCGGCTATAAATAGAGCCCTCCCCAGCCTCCTCGAGCATCATCCACTACTCCCACACACTCCATAATCTCATAGAAAGCCGTAGCCCGGCCGGGCAGGCCGCGGGCCACCGTCCCTGAGCTCGAGCTCGCCGGCGATCTCCTCGGGTCGTCTCCGCGGCTCCAGCCCCTCCTAGGCCCGGGCCACCCTTGCAGGGCCTCCTCCGTGCTCAGTGGTGCCGTTTCGCCCGGTTGGAGCCCCTGGTGTCGCCTCTGGTCGCCGTCGTCTTCATATCCGACGACCTCTGCTTCCTGTCTCCGCTAGAGAGGCTGTTTCCGACGCCGTCCGACCACCCCAAGCTACCCTACGGGTACGGGCAGGTGCGTCTCCGTCTCTTCTTTCGATCCCTCCCTCCAGTTCAGGCCAAGGAGCTCTCCTCGCCGGCGTGTGCTCCGGCGGAGCCGCGCCGCCCTTTGTTTCCTTCTCCCCCTCCCTCTCACCTGACTAGCGGGGCCCGCTAGTCAGCCACTTTGTACGCGCACGAAGCCGTACGAGTGGTGGCGCCCGCGTGGTTTACGCCTTCGACGTCACCCCCCAGTTCTGTTTTATTTAAATTCAAAATTTAATTCTATCCAGAGAGCTTCAAACAGCCAAAACTTTTTAACCATAAGTCCAAATGAATTGATTCTTTTTTCATTCTGTTCTTTATGAAGAAATCTAGCAGCTCAGCAAAAATGAGATTTTCCCTACTGTCTAGATTTTCTGGTGAATTTCAGAAGGGTTCTTGATGTTTTCTTTTTGTGTTTATAAATATTTTCAGAAAGAGAAGCTTGTCTTAAGGATCACCAGGAGGATTGTGAACCTCATCTACACTAAGGCAAACCACAGCAACATTTTCATGGTGCCATTACAATATTTGTGATGTTCAACTTGAATTAAGGATTTAATCCATGCATTTAAATCACTATTATATGATTTATATTCTGTTGGTTGCTTGTTTAAGTTGATATGCTTAGTTTACAGAAGTTTGAAGCTAACTAAGTTGGTTAAATAACTAGAAGAAATAGTTTTTATGAAGAAGTAATATGGTTATGGATATAAGTAATGAGTTATTTTCTTGGAGGAGGAAAATGATAAATTTGCTAAGTAAAGATTCTGTTTAAAGTGACGATTAATCATAACCAGAGAAGTGTTATGAGTTGTGATGTTTATGCTTAGTGTGGATATAGTTGACCCAGTTATTTCCGATGATATATGATGCATATATTCGTGTTGCATTTTCATGGCATATTATGACACCGGTTACCTTCGCTTTAAGTTGAACCTGGTAATAACTCAACTTGAATATATGGTTGACCGGGTCATGGTGCCACTGAATTGAGTTTTCCCAGTGCAACCACATTTGCCTTTATGGGAAGGCCTTTATTCGGTCCGTTGTCATGCCTCTGGTCAGTGCCTCCAACGAGGGAAGGTTATGGGCGTGCGGTACCCTGGCGCGGTAAGCAGACATAACCTTGTGTGCCCGTTGTTGATGTTATGGTACCTTGTCCTCGTTTGGGTCCATTTATGTTTTGCCACAACGGTGGCCGTTGGTGTCTTAGGTAGACACGGGGCCACCCAGGACTAGCCCAGTGGGGAGTGAGTCGGAGTGGCCGAGAGAGTATCATGGCAATGGAGGGGTTTCGTCGGAATGCCATTGGTCCACCCGAATGGGAGTGCGAGGCCATGGGTTCCGTGGTGTGGGTATAGTGCGCTACCTCTGCAGAGTGTATTAAATCTATCGATAGCCGAGTCCACGGTTACGAACACGCTCAAAAGTAGGTCACACCATGGGTCAACGTTTAATAAATTTTGCACACTAAGTTATGAACTTTGCACTGTTGATGATGGTGGGTAGACCATTTTGATGTTGGAGACCAAGTGTTGGTCATGGCTGTGATCGCCGGAAAGATCACCGTTTGAGACCAAGTGATGGTCATGGTTGTGATCGCCGGAAAGATCACCGTTTGGTTACGAGGTAACCCGATCTAAGACCACGAGGTTGTTCCGTTTGTGATCCGAGAGCGATCACCGTTGGTAAGCAAGTCCGAGGGGCTTATATCACAAGAGCCTGATCACAGCATGTTGGATATATTGTTGCATTATTAAACAATTGGTTAAATATCATGATATTGTTTGTCATTATGTTTATGCTTGTTGTGAGCTTGCAAGTACATTCAATGTACTGACCTGGCGTGTCATGCCAGATTTCAGGAAAGTCTCGTTGGAAAGGAGTGATGTCCGAGTCTAGATCGTGTCCACATCGGTGTCCCTGTGCTATGCAGTTTCACTACGACGTTGTTCCGCTGCCACGTAGTTGTTCTGATCGAGGCCCCTTTATGTTCACTAAATAAAGTACATATTGTTCGGCCGCACCGTGTGTGCCGCTTGGCCTCGCCACCTGTTGTAATATAAACTATGATCCGCTAGCATCAATAAACTGGTTGTTTTCTGTACCAAGATGTTGTGTGTTGCCAGAAGACATGATCTCTGGCTGGCAATGCATGGTAAACCAGTTGCTCTGAGCCGGGGTGCCACAACGCTTGGTATCAGAGCCGCGCTGACTGTAGGCCACGCTAGACTACGACGTGTTAACTGGATGTTAGATACGAGTTTAAGTTGAGTGCCGGTAGCATTTGTAGCTGGTTGTTGCATTGCATGCACTCATTTTACCTTTATGCTAACCTGCTAATGGTTGTGAGTGTAGATGGCTCCAGTGCTGTATCCGTGCCAATTGCAGCTGATGCCATACACGTCGCCGCATCTCCTTCGTGACGTGTGGCGTCAGATGTACCCCCTCGGTGACGACCCAGTCTATCGTGTGTACCGGGAGCGTCTAGCAGACTTAGTGTATGAGTATCACGCAGTGGTTACTCTGCGCATCAGTTCTGATTCCAGCACTTACACTCGTACTTCTCGGAGCAGTTTCGCTTCTACCGCTTCTCAGGCTGTACAGTTTGCTGCATTCGAGGTCCTTGTCGAGCTTTGTTATAACGAGGTTCGGATGCAGAACCACCCAAGTTTCTACTACTATCCCTCTCTGCACGACAATGGTCGTGTCCGTTTCCCTATCATTGATCTGGAGTCTGATAGTGTTGCTAGCCACCTTTCCCGTTATATCACTACTAGCTATCTGATGATCCACGAGCTGGCTCGAGAGGTGACTCGTGCTCGTACTGCTTTAGCCTCTACTAGATCTATCACTGCTCCATCCTCTACAGGGTTTACTCCTTATATTCCACCCAGTTCTAGTTCACCCGTTTCACCGGTTACTCTTCCGAGTAGCTCGGGCGCCTCGACCGTGAATCCTCTCAGTGCTCCTGCTGAGTGGGTTTCACCTCTCACTACTCCTGTAGCCCCAATGCTTCACCCTGCACCTGCCCCAGAGGGAGAGCCCTCGAGGCAGCGTCGTCGTGTTACCTTTAACCCGGAGGTTTCAGTTAACCCCGTCAGTTCAGGATCCGAGTCCGCTTCAGGAGAGGACCCCGCTGCACCAGCAGAGCAGTAGAGCTTCTGAGTATCCGCAGTCGTCAGGATGATGTACGGATGTAGTCGTACGAGTCATGATGTTTTGTTTCCTGTATGAGATTAGTTGAACCTGGCATGTTGTTTACCTTTCATGTATGAGTCTATGTATAATTATGTTGGAACTCTATTTTATTCGCCGTATTTTCTTCGTTATTTTGGTTTCTCTCGGGCTTTGTTGCTGGCTTTTCCCCAATTTATTTTTGGATGTTTCTCATCTCGGTTGCGTTGTCTTGGGAAAATCCACAATAGGATGACGCGGGGAGCAGCAGTAGCGACGCTCATGCGGATACTCCTGTTCGTCGTTCCGCACGACAGGCAGGACACTCCCCCGAGCAGTACGTTCCACCACCGCCTCCACCGCCAAATTCGCCCTCCACCGAGCAAATTCTGCGTATGTTTGAGGAAAGGAGGAATAATGATCTGATTGAAATATTAAGAAGTGTGCAAGCTGTGGTTGGACAGAATGGAAATCAGAACGGTCATCACTCCAAGCTGTTAGATTTTCAGAGGACCAAGCCTCCCAGTTTCAGTCAGGTTATTGATCCCTTGGATGCAGACGATTGGTTGCAAACCATTGAGAGGAAGCTTGAGATTGCTCGTACTGAAGAAGATGATAAAGTTCCATTTGCAACTCATTATCTTGAAGGAGCTGCTGCCATATGGTGGGAAAATGCAAAAGCCATGTGGCCTGCTGATGAAGAAATCACCTGGGAAAAATCAAGGATCAGTTACGGAAATATCATATTCCTACTGGAATAATGAAGGTTAAGCAACGTGAATTTCTCGCGCTCCTTCAAGGAAATCAGTCTATGGGTGAATATTTGCAAAAGTTCAATCATTTGGCCCGTTACTCCCTTTATGACGTGGCCACCGAAGAGAGAAAGATTGACAGATTTCTTGGGGGATTAAACCCGCAACTCCCATGTACCCTCAATATGCTTGATTTCCCAGATTTTCAAACTCTGGTGAACAAGGCTTTCATTGCTGAAAGGGAGCACAAGCTCATATTGGACAATCGGTCTGCTAATAATGATCACAAGCGCAAGTTCGAGCCAAGGAAGGAAGGGCCGCCAGTGCAAAAGGCTCGTACCTGGCAGCATACTCAGGTGGAGTACAGGCCCAATTTGCAGCAGAATGTTAATAAGACCACCACACAAGTCAAGAATGTCGTGACCAACCCGGTGCGAGAAGAGTGCCAGCGCAACAATTCTTGCTTCAGTTGTGGGCAAACCGGACATTATGCCAGACAGTGTCCCAAGAACGGCAAGGCAAATGCCCTATTCAGGCCACAAGTCAACTTTATGGAGTCATGCCCTACCGAGCAAAACATCAGTGGGCACGTTCATCATCTCTCCGCAGACGAAGCCCAAGAGAACCCCGAAGTCGTCATTGGTATGTTTTCTGTTAATAACATACCTGCCGTAATTTTATTTGACTCTGGGGCTTCCCACTCTTTTATTTCGCGGAGTTTTGTTGCCCAAAACAAATTTCCTTGTTCGCTTTTGGGCAAGAATATGCTGGTACAAACCCCAGGATCCTTAATTAGGAGCAATCTGGTCTGCCGTAATCTGGAAATCAATATCAACGGAGTCTGTTTTCCAACTTCCTTGATAATCATTGAGTATGTAAAGTTGGATGTTATCTTGGGTATGAATTGGTTGACCCAATATCAAGTATGCATAAATTGCGCGACCCGAGAAGTCACTTTGACCAGTCAGAAGGGGCAGGCTACCAAATTCTATGCTCGCAGAAGCATACCCAAGAAACAAATGGTCTTCACCGCCGTGGCTGGTGAGTTGGAATTAATTCCTGTGGTCAGTGAGTTTCCTGATGTATTTCCATAAGAACTGCCAGGCATGCCACCAGATCGAGAGCTTGAGTTTGCAATAGATCTTGTGCTCGGAACCGCACCGTTATACAAGAAGTATTACCGGATGCCTTCATTAGAATTAGTGGAGCTAAAGAAACAGCTTGATGAAATGCTCCAGAAAGGATATATCCGTCCCAGCTCCTCACCATGGGGATCACCTGCTATCTTCGTGGATAAGAAGGATGGCAGCCTCCGCATGTGTGTGGATTACCGTCAGCTGAATGATGTCACCATCAAAAATAAATATCCACTGCCAAGGATTGATGACTTGTTTGATCAGCTTAGTGGCGCCAAAGTATTCTCCAAGATTGATTTAAGGACAGGATATCATCAGCTCAAGATTAAAAAGGAAGATATTCCTAAGACCGCATTCACCACTCGGTACGGTCTTTATGAATATACAGTTATGTCCTTTGGTCTCACCAATGCCCCTGCCTTCTTCATGCATAAAGAACACCTCCGAGCAGTGCTACAACGACTCCGTGACCATCAGCTATACACCAAATTCAGTAAATGCGAGTTTTGGCTCAACCAAGTGGGATTTCTTGGACATGTGCTATCCGCCGAAGGTATAGCCGTGGACCCGAGCAAAGTAAAAGATGTGCTCGATTGGTTGCCACCCACAACCGTATCACAAATCCAGAGTTTTCTTGGATTAGCCGGATACTACCGTCGTTTCATTGAAGGATTTCCAAGATTGCTAAACCCATGGCGGAGCTGCTCAAAAAGGATAAGAAGTTTGAATGGATTGAGGATTGTGAGAAAAGTTTCAATGAGCTAAAGATACGGCTGACGACCGCACCTGTGTTGACTCTTCCAGATATCTACCGCAGTTTTGATGTGTACTGTGACGCCTCCAAACAAGGTCTTAGATGCGTACTTATGCAAGATGGCAAGGTAGTAGCATATGCATCGCGACAGCTACGACCCCACGAGGGAAATTATCCTACTCATGATCTGGAATTGGTCGTGGTAGTTCATGCTCTAAAAATTTGGAGACACTACCTCACCGGGAAGAGGTGCCAAATTTTTACCGACCACAAAAGTCTCAAGTATATATTTACTCAGCCAGATTTAAATATCCGCCAACGAAGATGGCTCGGGTTAGTCAAGGATTATGATCTTGGAATAAATTACCACCTAGGTAAGGCCAACGTGGTCGCCGATGCACTCAGTCGAAAGCCTGTCAGCCTGAATGTCATAATGAAATCCTTGCCTCCTGAACTTCAAGAGGAGATTGCTCAGCTCAACCTGGTCATAGTTGATACCGGTCTTGCTAATATTTTGGAAGTTGCACCTACACTTGAGGAAGAGATCCGCAGACACCGTCCTGCAGAAATGTGCCAAGAGTATGGTAGCAGGACAGACTTCAGATTTTTCAAAGGATCAATTTGGTACCCTCCGATTCCGTGGAAGGATTTATGTACCCAGTCAGGCGGATTTAAAGAAGAAAATTCTATCGGAAGCACACGAATCTTCGTACTCTATTCACCCTAGAGGTACTAAAATGTATGAAGACCTTCGACAAATATTCGGGATGGAATGAAGAAAGACATTGCCTATTTTGTGGCCTGTTGCGACATAGCAACAAGGTGAAGGTAGAGCATCAGAAGCCAGCCGGACTTCTCCAACTGCTGCCAGTTTCACAATGGAAATGGGATGATGTCTGCATGGATTTTATCATAGGGCTACCTAAGACTCAGCGAGGCAATGATGCAATCTGGGTCATAGTGGACACCTTAACCAAGGTAGTTCACTTTATCCCGATCAGAACCACATATCGAGCGGATCAACTTGCACAACTATATGTATCCATAATAGTCAGTCTGTATGGAGTACCCCAAACAATCACTTCTGACCGAGGGTCACTTTTTACCTCCGCTTTTTGGTCACGTCTCCATCAAGCCTTGGGGACAGCGCTAAAATATAGTACCGCTTATCATCCTCAGACTGATGGACAGACTGAGCGGGTAAACCAAATACTCGAAGATATGCTACGAGCCTGTGCTTTGGCCCAAGGATCTAAATGGGAAGACTGCCTGCCGTATGCCGAGTTCTCATACAACAACAGCTTCCAGACCAGTGTAAAGATGGCACCGTGTGAGGCTTTGTATGGCCGTAAGTGTCGCACTCCTTTAAATTGGTCTCAAACTAGAGATAGCTGTATTTTCGGAACGGATCTCATGATGGAAGCTGAGAAGCAAGTCAAGGAAATCCGAGACAGATTGCAATTGGCCAAATCGCGGCAAAAGAGTTATTATGATGCAAAGCACCGATAGATCAGTTTTGAACCCGGAGAACACGTATACCTCCGAGTCACTCCTATGAAAGGAGTCAAGCGATTCCAGACTCGTGGAAATTTGGCACCCAGATTTATTGGTCCATTTCCAGTTATGACTAGAGTGGGTACTGTTTCATATCAATTGGAACTACCCCCCGAATTGTTGGAAGTGCACAATGTGTTTCATGTTTCACAGTTGAGGCGATGCATATCGCCGCCTGAGAAAAAGACCGCTATGGCTCAAATAGAGTTGGCAAAGGATTTAACATATGAAGAGAGACCGGTTAGAATTTTGGATCAGATGGAAAGGGTCACTCGTAGTAAAGCAAGGAAGTTTTACAAAGTTCAGTGGGAGCATCACACAGAGGCAGAATCGACTTGGGAACGAGAAGAATTTCTAAAGGCACATTATCCAGAATGGTTTTCCCAAGCAACCGAATCTCGAGGACGAGATTCATCCTAAGTAGGGGAGGTTTGTGACAGCCTGGTTTTTGCCCTCTTCCCTTTGTCTGATTTTCATTTGATTTGGTTTTGAAATCTGGAGTTTTGAATCTTTTCATATGGACTTAAACACTTGGGTACCCCTTGACTTTCACCCAAGTGCCTCATTTCCCTCTCTAACTATCATTTTCTCTCTGGTTCACCTCAAAATAATATTTTGAATATTTTTCTTCAATGAAAAATATTCATTTCCCTCTCTCAAACCCTAGCTAGCTCAATATGCTCCAAAGCAACCTCAATTTGTCTTGCCCACAAAAATCTGAGAAAATTCCCAAATATTCTTTGAACCCTAGGGCACCTTCCTGAGCAAAAATATTTCATCACTTTTTGGAATATTTTTGCTACAGAAAATATTTTCTGTTCTGGACAGAAATGGTGGTTTCTACAGCAACTACCATTTTACTTGCTCTATTGTGGCTGATTTTTCTTGTGCATCATCACCTTAGTAGATGATTTCTAACCTCCAAAGCCCAGCTCCCAACTCTCAGTAGTTTGACCACAGTAATCTCTCAAAGTTACTGAACAGAAACTAACCAGGCAGTTGAAATCCATTCTACTGCGCCTGCAATCAAAACCAAGTGTGGTAACCTCTAAAACTACCACGAACTACATGCCAGACATGAGGTTTGGGCTTAGGTCGGCCTGAGGTCAGAGTTCACGTGGTGACCACACGTGTGCATGATGCCAACCTGCATGTCGTCGCGCTCTGAGTGCCGTCGAGTGCTCTGTTGCGCGCGTGCTCGCTTCCCCGACTGCCTAAACTTGCCAAACCTCGCCACAATCATTGTCCCGATCTTCTTAACTCCCTCCTGGCGCTCGCCGACGCCGAAGCTCGCCGCAGCGAGCACGAGCGCGGTCCGGCCAACGCAACAGTGCGCTGTACACTGTGCTCGTCGTCACCCTCTCGCCCCTGTGCTCGTCTCCGCTCACCCACAGTTCCCGCGTGAGCAGCATCGCCTTCCCCCTCGCTCACTGACGCCGTTCGTCGCCGGGCACCGTGTCCGGTGTCCTCCGGTGGAGCCCGACCCCCTCTCGACGCTCGGCTATAAATAGAGCCCTCCCCAGCCTCCTCGAGCATCATCCACTCCTCCCACACACTCCACAATCTCATAGAAAGCCGTAGCCCGGCCGGGCAGGCCACGGGCCGCCGTCTCCAAGCTCGAGCTCGCCGGCGATCTCCTCGGGTCGTCTCCGCGGCTCCAGCACCTCCCAGGCCCGGGCCACCCTTCCAGGGCCTCCATCGTGCCTCGGTGGTGCCGTTCCGCCTGGTTGGAGCCCCTGGTGTCGCCTCTGGTCGCCGTCGTCTTCATCTCCGGCGACCTCTGCTTCCTGTCTCCGCTAGAGAGGTTGTTTCTGACGTCTTCCGACCACCCCTAGCTACCCTACGCGTACGGGCAGGTGCGTCTCCGTCTCTTCTTTCGATCCCTCCCTCCAGTTCTGGCCAAGGAGCTCTCCTCGCCGGCGTGTGCTCCGGTGGAGCCGCGCCGCCCTCAGTTTCCCTCTCCCCCTCTCCCTCTCACCTGACTAGCAGGGCCCGATAGTCAGCCACTCTGTACGCGCGCGAAGCGGTACGAGTGGTGGCACCCGCGAGGTTTACGCCTTCGACGTCACCCCCCAGTTCTATTTTATTTAAATTCAAAATTTAATTCTATCCAGAGAGCTTCAAATATCCAAAACTTTTTAACCATAAGTCCAAATGAATTGATTCTTTTTGCATTGTGTTCTTTATGAAGAAATCTAGCAGCTCGCCAAAAATGAGATTTTTCCCTACTGTCTAGATTTTCTGGTGAATTTCGGAAGGGTTCTTGATGTTTTCTTTTTGTGTTTATAAATATTTTCAGAAAGAGAAGCTTGTCTTGAGGATCACCAGGAGGATTGTGAACCTCATCTGCACTAAGGCAAGCCACAACAACATTTTCATGGTGCCATTACAATATTTGTGATTTTTCAACTTGAATTAAGGATTTAATACATGCATTTAAATCACTATTATATGATTTATATTCTGTTCGTTGCTTGTTTAAGTTGATATGCTTAGTTTACAGAAGTTTGAAGCTAACTAAGTTGGTTAAATAACTGGCAGATATAGTTGTTATGAAGAAGTAATATGGTTATGGATATAAGTAATTATTTTGAGTTATTTTCTTGGAGGAGGAAAATAATAAATTTGCTAAGTAAAGATTCTGTTTAAAGTGATGATTAATCATAACCAGAGAAGTGTTATGAGTTGTGATGTTTATGCTTAGTGTGGATATAGTTGACCCAGTTATTTCCGATGATATATGATGCATATATTCATGTTGCATTTTCATGGCATATTATGACACCGGTTACCTTCACTTTAAGTTGAACATGATAATAACTCAACTTGAATATATCGTTGACTGGGTCATGGTGCCACTGAATCGAGTTTTCCCAGTGCAACCACATTTGCCTTTATGGGAAGGCCTTTATTCGGTCCGTTGTCATGTCTCTGGTCGGTGCCTCCAACGAGGGAAGGTTATGGGCGTGCGGTACCTTGGCCCGGTAAGCAGACATAACCTTGTGTGCCCGTTGTTGATGTTATGGTACCTTGTCCCCGTTTGGGACCGTTTATGTTTTGCCACGACGGTAGCCGTTGGTGTCTTTGGTAGACACGGGGCCACCCAGGACTAGCCCAGTGGGGAGTGAGTCGGAGTGGCCGAGAGAGTGTCATGGCAATGGAGGGGTTTCGTCGGAATGCCGTTGGTCCACCCGAATGGGAGTGCGAGGCCATGGGTTCCGTGGTGTGGGTACAGTGCGCTACCTCTGCAGTTTGTATTAAATCTATCGATAGCCGAGTCCATGGTTACGGACACGTTTAATAAATTTTGCACACTAAGTTATGAACTTTGCACTGTTGATGATGGTGGGTAGACCATTTTGATGTTGGAGACCAAGTGTTGGTCATGGTTGTGATCGCCGGAAAGATCACCGTTTGAGACCAAGTGATCGTCATGGCTGTGATCGCCGGAAAGATCACCGTTTGAGACCAAGTGATCGTCATGGTGTGATCGCCGGAAAGATCACCGTTTGGTTACGAGGTAACCCGATCTAAGACCACGACGTTGGTTCGTTTGTGATCCGAGAGCGATCACCGTTGGTAAGCAAGTCCGAGGGGCTTATATCACAAGAGCCTGATCACATCATGTTGGATATATTGTTGCATTATTAAACAATTGGTTAAATATCATGATATTGTTTGTCATTATGTTTATGCTTGTTGTGAGCTTGCAAGTACATTCTATGTACTGACCTGGCGTGTCATGCCAGATTTCAGGAAAGTCTCGTTGGAAAGGAGTGTTGTCCTAGTCTTGATCGTGTCCACATAGGTGTCCCTGTGCTATGGAGTTCCGCTACGACGTTGTTCCGCTGCCACGTAGTTGTTCTGATCGAGGCCCCTTTATGTTCACTAAATAATGTACATATTGTTCAGCCGCACCATGTGTGCCGCTTGGCCTCGCCACCTATTGTAATATAAACTATGATCCGCTAGCATCAATAAAGCGGTTGTTTTTTGTACCAAGATGTTGTGTGTTGCCAGAAGACATGATCTCTGGGCTGGCAATGCATGCTAAACCGGTTGCTCTGAGCCGGGGTGCCACACGTGATGAACTATAATATGCAAGGGATAACGGAAACGATTCCCAAGCTCTTCGAGATGCTAAAATCGATGAAGGTATAAATCAAGAAAAGCATCAAGTGTTGATGGTTGACAAGACCACTTGTTTCAAGAAAAGGGCAAAGGGAAGAAGGGGAACTTCAAAAAGAACGGCAAGCAAATTGCTTCTCAAGTGAAGAAGCCCAAGTCTGGACCTTAGCCTGAGACTAAGTGCTTCTACTGCAAAGGGACTGGTCACTGGAAGCGGAACTGCCCCAAGTATTTGGCGGATAAGAAGGATGGCAAAGTGAACAAAGGCATATTTGATATACTTCTTATTGATGTGTACTTTACTAGTGTTTATAGCAACCCCTCAGTATTTGATACTAGTTCAGTTGCTAAGATTAGTAACTCGAAATGGGAGTTGCAGAATGAACATAGACTAGTTAAGGGTGAAGTGACGATGTGTGTTGGAAGTGGTTCCAAGATTGATATGATCATCATCGCACACTCCCTATACTTTTGGGATTAGTGTTGAACCTAAATAAATGTTATTTGGTGTTTGCGTTGAGCATGAATATGATTTGATCATGTTTATTGCAATACGGTTATTCATTTAAGTTAGAGAATAATTATTGTTCTGTTTACATGAATAAAACCTTCTATGGTCATACACCCAATGAAAATGTTTTGTTGGATCTCGATCGTAGTGATACACATATTCATAATATTGAAGCCAAAAGATGCAAAGTTAATAATGATAGTGCAACTTATTTGTGGCACTGCCGTCTAGGTCATATTGGTGTAAAGCGCATGAAGAAACTCCATGCTGATGGGATTTTGGAATCACTTGATGCTTGCAAACCATGCCTTATGGGCAAGATGACTAAGACTACGTTCTCCGAAACAATGGAGCGAGCAACTGACTTATTGGAAATAATACATGCTGATGTATGCGATCCGATGAGTGTTGAGGCTCGCGGCGAGTATCGTTATGTTCTGACCTTCATAGATGATTTGAGCAGATATGGGTATATCTACTTAATGAAACATAAGTCTGAAACATTTAAAAAGTTCAAAGAATTTCAGAGTGAACTAGAAAATCATCATAACAAGAAAATAAAATTTCTATGATCTGATCGTGGAGGAGAATATTTGAGTTATGAGTTTGGTCTTCATTTGAAACAATGCGGAATAGTTTCGCAACTCACGCCACCCGGAACACCACAGCGTAATGGTGTGTCTGAACGTCGTAATCGTACTTTACTAGATATGGTGCAATCTATGATGTCTCTTACCGATTTACCACTATCATTTTGGGGTTATGCATTAGAGACAACTGCATTCACGTTAAATAGGACACCATCTAGATCCGTTGAGACGACACCATATGAACTGTGGTTTGGCAAGAAACCAAAGTTGTCGTTTCTTAAAAATTTGGGGTTGCGATGCTTATGTGAAAAAGTTTCATCCTGATAAGCTCAAACCCAAATCGGAGAAATGTGTCTTCATAGGATACCCAAAGGAGACAGTTGGGTACACCTTCTATCACAGATCCAAAGGCAAGACATTCGTTGCTAAGAATGGATCCTTTCTAGAGAAGGAGTTTCTCTCGAAAGAAGTGAGTGGGAGGAAAGTAGAACTTGATGAGGTAACTGTACCTGCTCCCTTATTGGAAATTAGTTCATCACAGAAATATGTTCCTGTGACTCCTACACCAATTAGTGAGAAAGCTAATGATGATGATCATGTAACTTCAGATCAAGTTACTACCGAACCTCGTAGGTCAACGAGAGTGAAATCCGCACTAGAGTGGTACGGTAATCCTGTCCTGGAGGTCATGTTACTTGACCATGACGAACCTACGAACTATGAGGAAGCGATGATGAGCCCAGATTCCACAAAATGGCTTGAGGCCATGAAATCTGAGATGGGATCCATGTATGAGAACAAAGTGTGGACTTTGGTTGACTTGCCCGATGGTCGGCAAGCCATAGAAAATAAATGGTTCTTCAAGAGGAGGACGGACGCTGATAGTAGTGTTACTATCTACAAAGCTAGACTTGTCGAAAAAGGTTTTTGACAAAGTTCAAGGTGTTGACTACGATGAGATTTTCTCACTCGTAACGATGCTTAAGTCTGTCCGAATCATGTTAGCAAATGGCCACATTTTATGAAATCTGGCAAATAGATGTCAGAACTACATTCCTTAATGGATTTCTTAAAGAAGAGTTGTATATGATGCAACCAAAAGGTTTTGTCGATCCTAAAGGTGCTAACAAAATGTGCAAGCTCCAGCAATCCATCTATGGACTGGTGCAAGCATCTCGGAGTTGGAATATATGCTTTTTTGAGTTGATCAAAGCATATAGTTTTATACAGACTCACGGTGAAGCCTGTATTTACAAGAAAGTGAGTGGGAGCACTACAACATTTCTGATAAGTATATGTGAATGACATATTGTTGATCGGAAATAATGTAGAATTTTCTGGAAAGCATAAAGGAGTATTTGAAAGGAGTTTTTCAAAGAAATACCTCGGTGAAACTGCTTACATATTGAGCATCAAGATCTATAGAGATAGATCAAGATGCTCGATAAGTTTTTTCAATGAATACATATCTTGACAAAATTTTGAAGTAGTTCAAAATGGAACAGTCAAAGAAGGAGTTGTTGCCAGTGTTGCAAGGTGTGAAGTTGAGTAAGACTCGGAGCCCGACAACGGCAGAAGATAGAGAGAGAATGAAAGTCATTCCCTATGCCTTAGACATAGGTTCTATAAAGTATGCCATACTGTGTACCCGACCTATTTTATACCCTACACTGAGTTTGGCAAGGGAGTACAATAGTGATCTAGGAGTAGATCACTGGACAGCGGTCAAAATTATCCTTAGTGGAATAAGGATATGTTTCTCGATTATGGAGGTGACAAAAGGTTCGTCGTAAAGGGTTACATCGATGCAAGTTTTGACACTGATCCAGATGACTCTAAGTCTCAATCTGGATGCATATTGAAAGTGGGAGCAATTAGCTAGAGTAGCTCCGTGCAGAGCATTGTTGACATAGAAATTTCCAAAATACATACGGATCTGAATGTGGCAGACCCGTTGACTAAACTTCTCTCACAAGCAAAACATGATCACACCTTAGTACTCTTTGGGTGTTAATCACATAGCGATGTGAACTAGATTATTGACCCTAGTAAACCCTTTGGGTGTTGGTCACATGATGATGTGAACTATGAGTGTTAATCACATGGTGATGTGAACTATTGGTGTTAAATCACATGCCGATGTGAACTAGATTATTGACTCTAGTGCAAGTGGGAGACTGGAGGAAATATGCCCTAGAGGCAATAATAAAGTTATTATTTATTTCCTTATTTCATGATAAATGTTTATTATTCATGCTAGAATTGTATTAACCGGAAACTTGATACATGTGTGAATACATAGACAAACAGAGTGTCACTAGTATGCCTCTACTTGACTAGCTCGTTGAATCAAAGATGGTTAAGTTTCCTAGCCATAGACATGAGTTTTCATTTGATTAACGGGATCACATCATTAGAGAATGATGTGATTGACTTGACCCATTCAGTTAGCTTAGCACTTGATCGTTTTAGTTTACTGCTATTGCTTTCTACATGACTTATACATGTTCCTATGACTATGAGATTATGCAACGCCCGAATACCGGAAGAACACTTTGTGTGTTACCAAACGTCACAACGTAACTGGGTGATTATAAAGGTGCTCTACTGGTGTCTCTGATGGTGTTTGTTGAGTTGGCATAGATCGAGATTAGGATCTGTCACTCCGATTGCCGGAGAGGTATCTCTGGGCCCTCTCGGTAATGCACATCACAGTAAGCCTTGCAAGCAATGTGACTAATGAGTTAGTTGCCGGATGATGCATTACGGAACGAGTAAAGAGACTTGCCGGTAACGAGATTGAGCTAGGTATTAAGATACCGACGATCGAATCTCGGGCAAGTAACATACCGACGACAAAGGGAACAACGTATGTTGTTATGCGGTTTGACCGATAAAGATCTTCATAGAATATGCGGGAACCAATATGAGCATCCAGGTTCCGCTATTGGTTATTGACCGGAGACATGTATCGATCATGTCTACATAGTTCTCGAACCCGTAGGGTCCGCACGCTTAAAGTTCTGTGACAATCGGTATTATGAGTTTTGTGTTTTGATGTACTAAAGGTAGTTCGGAGTCCCTGATATGATCACGGACATGACGAGGAGTCTCGAAATGGTCGAGACGTAAAGATCGATGTATTGGACGACTATGTTCGTGTTGGGGATCGTAGCAGAAATTTAAAAATTTCTACGTATCACCAAGATCAATCTATGGAGTCATCTAGCAACGAGAGAGAGGGGAGTGCATCTACATACCCTTGTAGATCGCGCGCGGAAGCGTTCAAGAGAACGGGGTTGATGGAGTCGTACTCGTCGTGATCCAAATCACCGATGATCCTAGCGCCGAACGGACGGCACCTCTGCGTTCAACACACGTACGGAGCGGGGACGTCTCCTCCTTCTTGATCCAGCAAGGGGGGAGGAGAAGTTGATGGAGATCCATCAGCACGACGGCGTGCTGGTGGAAGTAGCGGGATCCCGGCAGGGCTTCGCCAAGCGCAAGCGGGGAGGAAGAGGTGTCACGGGAGGGAGGGAGGCGCCAGGGCTTGGGGTGCTGCTCCCATGCGCCTCCCCACTATATATAGGGGTGGAGGGGGCTGGTTTCTTGCCCTCCAAGTCCATTGGGGCGTTGGCAAAGGTGGGGGAAAGAAATCCCATCATTTCCCTTCCCCACCGATTGTTATCCCCCTTTTTTAGGGATCTTGATCTTATCCCTTCGGGATATGATCTGATTCCTTCTAAGGTGGGATCTTGGTGCGCCTTGACCAGGGGTGTGGGGCCTTGCCTCCACTACCCACGTTCATGTGGGTCCCCCCATGCAGGTGGGACCCACTTCGGAACCTTCTAGAACCTTCCCAGTACAATACCGAAAAATCCCGAACATTTTCCGGTGGCCAAAATAGGACTTCCCATATATAAATCTTTACCTCCGGACCATTCCGGAACTCCTCGTGACGTCCGGGATCTCATCTGGGACTCCGAACAACTTTCGGTTAACCGCATACTAATATCTCTACAACTCTAGCGTCACCGAACCTTAAGTGTGTAGACCCTATGGGTTCGGGAGACATGCAGACATGACCGAGACAACTCTCCGGTCAATAACCAACAGCGGGATCCGGATACCCATGTTGGCTCCCACATGTTCCACGATGATCTCATCGGATGAACCACGATGTCGAGGATTCAATCAATCCCGTATACAATTCCCTTTGTCAATCGGTACGTTACTTGCCCGAGATTCGATCGTCGGTATCCCAATACCTTGTTCAATCTCATTACCGGCAATTCACTTTACTCGTACCGTAATGCATGATCCCGTGACCAAACACTTGGTCACATTGAGCTCATTATGATGATGCATTACCGAGTGGGCCCAGAGATACCTCTCCGTCATACGGAGTGACAAATCCCAGTCTCGATTCGTGCCAACCCAACAGACACTTTCGGAGATACCCGTAGTGCACCTTTATAGCCACCCAGTTACGTTGTGACGTTTGGCACACCCAAAGCACTCCTATGGTATCCGGGAGTTGCACAATCTCATGGTCTAAGGAAATGATGCTTGACATTTGGAAAAGCTCTAGCAAACGAACTACACGATCTTGTGCTATGCTTAGGATTGGGTCTTGTCCATCACATCATTCTCCTGATGATGTGATCCCGTTATCAATGACATCCAATGTCCATAGTCAGGAAACCATGACTATCTGTTGATCAACGAGCTAGTCAACTAGAGGCTCACTAGGGACATGTTGTGGTCTATGTATTCACACATGTATTACGATTTCCGGATAACACAATTATAGCATGAACAATAGACAATTATCATGAACAAGGAAATATAATAATAACCATTTTATTATTGCCTCTAGGGCATATTTCCAACAGTCTCCCACTTGCACTAGAGTCAATAATCTAGTTACATTGTGATGAATCGAACACCCATAGAGTTCTGGTGTTGATCATGTTTTGCTCTAGGGAGAGGTTTAGTCAACGGATCTGCTACATTCAGGTCCATATGTACTTTACAAATATCTATGTCTCCATTTTGAACATTTTCACGAATGGAGTTGAAGCGATGCTTGATATGCCTGGTCTTCCTGTGAAACCTGGGCTCCTTGGCAAGGGCAATAGCTCCAGTGTTGTCACAGAAGAGAGTCATCGGGCCCGACGCATTGGGAATAACTCCTATGTCGGTAATGAACTCCTTCACCCAGATTGCTTCTTGTGCTGCCTCTGAGGCCACCATGTATTCCGCTTCATATGTAGATCCCGCCACAACGCTTTGCTTGCAACTGCACCAGCTTACTGCCCCACCATTTAAAATATACACGTATCCGGTTTGTGACTTAGAGTCATCCAGATCTGTGTCGAAGCTAGCATCGACGTAACCCTTTACGACGAGCTCTTCGTCACCTCCATAAACAAGAAACATATCCTTAGTCCTCTTCAGGTACTTCAGGATATTCTTGACCGTTGTCCAGTGTTCCATGCCGGGATTACTTTGGTACCTTCCTACCAAACTTACGGCAAGGTTTACATTAGGTCTGGTACACAGCATGGCATACATAATAGACCCTGGCCGAGGCATAGGGGACGACACTCATCTTTTCTCATAATAGATCTGGTGTGGAACGTGTCCTTGTGGACCTACGAAGTTCAGTAGTAACTTGATCCGAAGTACCTTGATCATCATCATTAGCTTCCTCTCTAGTCAGTGCAGGCACCGCAGGAACATCTTCCTGAGCTGCGCTACTTTCCGGTTCAAGAGGTAGTACTTCATCAAGCTCCACTTTCCTCCCACTTACTTCTTTCGAGAGAAACTCTTTCTCCAGAAAGGACCCGTTCTTGGCAACAAAGATCTTGCCTTCGGATCTGAGGTAGAAGGTATACCCAATGGTTTCCTTAGGGTATCCTATGAAGACGCATTTTTCCGACTTGGGTTCGAGCTTTTCAGGTTGAAGTTTCTTGACATAAGCATCGCATCCCCAAACTTTTAGAAATGACAGCTTAGGTTTCTTCCCAAACCATAATTCATACGGTGTCGTCTCAACGGATTTCGACTGAGCCCTATTTAAAGTGAATGCGGCAGTCTCTAAAGCATAGCCCCAAAATGAGAGCGGTACATCGGTAAGAGACATCATAGATCGCACCATATCCAATTGAGTGCGATTACGACGTTCGGACACACCATTTCGCTGAGGTGTTCCAGGCGGCGTGAGTTGTGAAACTATTCCACATTTCCTTAAGTGTCTGCCAAATTCGTGACTCAAATATTCCCCTCCACGATCTGATCGTAAGAACTTTATTTTCCTGTCACGTTGATTCTCAACCTCACTCTGAAATTCCTTGAACTTTTCAAAGGTCTCAGACTTGTGTTTCATTAGGTAGACATACCCATATCTACTCAAGTCATCAGTGAGAGTGAGAACATAACGATAGCCACCGCGAGCCTCAACACTCATTGGACCGCACACATCAGTACGTATGATTTCCAATAAGTTGGTTGCTCGCTCCATTGTTCCGGAGAACGGAGTCTTGGTCATCTTACCCATGAGGCATGGTTCGCACGTGTCAAATGATTCGTAATCAACAGACTCCAAAAGTGCAACTGCATGGAGCTTCTTCATGCGTTTGACACCAATGTGACCAAGACGGCAGTGCCACAAGTATGTGGGACTATCATTATCAACCTTACATCTTTTGGTATTCACACTATGAATATGTGTAACACAACGTTCGAGATTCATTCAGAATAAACCATTAACCAGTGGGGCATGACCATGAAACATATCTCTCATATAAATAGAACAACCATTATTCTCGGATTTAAATGAGTAGCCATCTCGAATTAAACGAGATCCTGATACAATGTTCATGCTCAAAGCTGGCACTAAATAACAATTATTGAGGTTTAAACTAATCCCGTAGGTAAATTTAGAGGTAGCGTGCCGACGGCGATCACATCGACCTTGGAACCATTCCCGACGCGCATCGTCACCTCGTCCTTTGCCAGTCTCCGTTTATTCCGCAGCTCCTGCTTTGAGTTACAAATATGAGCAACCGCACCGGTATCAAATACTCAGGAGCTACTACGAGTGCTGGTAAGGTACACATCAATAACATGTATATCACATATACCTTTGGTGTAGCCAGCCTTCTTGTCCGCTAAGTACTTGGGGCAGTTCCGCTTCCAGTGACCACTTCCCTTGCAATAAAAGCACTCAGTCTCATGCTTGGGTCCATTCTTTGGCTTCTTCCCGGCAACTGGCTTACCGGGCGCGGCAACTCCCTTGCCGTCCTTCTTGAAGTTCTTCTTATCCTTGCCTTTCTTGAACTTAGTGGTTTTATTCACCATCAACACTTGATGTTCCTTTTTGATCTCCACCTCCGCTGATTTCAGCATTGAATATACCTTAGGAATGGTCTTTTCCATCCCCTGCATATTGAAGTTCATCACAAAGCTCTTGTAGCTCGGTGGAAGCGACTGAAGGATTTTGTCAATGACCGCGTCAACCGGGAGATTAACTCCCAGCTGAGTCAAGCGGTTGTGTAACCCAGACATTTTGAGTATGTGCTCACTGACAGAACTATTTTCCTCCATCTTACAACTAAAGAACTTGTCGGAGACTTCATATCTCTCGACCCGGGCATGAGCTTGGAAAACCATTTTCAGCTCTTCGAACATCTCATATGCTCCGTGTTGCTCAAAACGCTTTTGGAGCCCCGGTTCTAAGCTGTAAAGCATGCTGCACTGAACGAGGGAGTAATCATCAGCACGCTGCGGCCAAGCGTTCATAACATCTTGGTTCTCTGGGATGGGTGCGTCACCTAGCGGTGCTTCTAGGACATAATCTTTCTTGGCAGCTATGAGGATGATCCTCAGGTTCCGGACCCAGTCCGTATAGTTGCTGCCATCATCTTTCAGCTTGGTTTTCTCTAGGAACGCGTTGAAGTTGAGGGCAACATTAGCGTGGGCCATTTGATCTACAAGACATATTGTAAAGATTTTAGACTAAGTTCATGATAATTAAGTTCATCTAATCAAATTATTCAATGAACTCCCACTCAGATAGACATCCCTCTAGTCATCTAAGTGAAACATGATCCGAGTCAACTGGCCGTGTCCGATCATCACGTGAGACGGACTAGTCAACATCGGTGAACATCTTCATGTTGATCATATCTTCTATACGACTCATGCTCGACCTTTCGGTCTTCCGTGTTCCGAGGCCATGTCTGTACATGCTAGGCTCGTCAAGTCAACCTAAGTGTATTGCGTGTGTAAATCTGGCTTACACCCGTTGTATTCGAACGTTAGAATCTATCACACCGATCATCACGTGGTGCTTTGAAACAACGAACCTTCGCAACAGTGCACAGTTAGGGGGAACACTTTCTTGAAATTATTGCGAGGGATCATCTTATTTAAGCTACCGTCGTTCTAAGCAAATAAGATGTAAAACATGATAAACATCACATGCAATCAAATAGTGACATGATATGGCCAGTATCATATTGCTCCTTTGATCTCCATCTTCGGGGCGCCATGATCATCTTCGTCACCGGCATGACACCATCGAATCAGATTCGACTAAAGTGGGAGAGACAGACACCCGCTAGCCACCTTATGCAACTAGTGCATGTCAGTCGGTGGAACCTGTCTCATGTAAGCGTACGTGTAAGGTCGGTCCGGGCCGCTTCATCCCACGATGCCGCCGAAACAAGATAAGACTAGTAGTGGCAAGAAAATTGACAACATCTACGCCCACAACAAGTTTGTGTTCTACTCGTGCATAGAAACTACGCATAGACCTAGCTCATGATGCCATTGTTGGGGATCGTAGCAGAAATTTAAAATTTTCTATGTATCACCAAGATCAATCTATGGAGTCATCTAGCAACGAGAGAGAGGGGAGTGCATCTACATACCCTTGTAGATCGCACGCGGAAGCGTTCAAGAGAACGGGGTTGATGGAGTCGTACTCGTCGTGATCCAAATCACCGATGATCCTAGCGCCGAACGGACGGCACCTCCGCGTTCAACACACGTACGGAGCGGGGACGTCACCTCCTTCTTGATCCAGCAAGGGGGGAGGAGAAGTTGATGGAGATCCAGCAGCACGACGGCGTGGTGGTGGAAGTAGCGGGATCCCGGCAGGGCTTCGCCAAGCGCAAGCGGGGAGGAAGAGGTGTCACGGGAGGGAGGGAGGCGCCAGGGCTTGGGGTGCTGCTCCCATGTGCCTCCCCACTATATATAGGGGTGGAGGGGGCTTGTTTCTTGCCCTCCAAGTTCATTGGGGCGTTGGCAAAGGTGGGGGAAAGAAATCCCATCATTTCCCTTCCCCACCGATTGTTATCCCCCTTTTTTAGGGATCTTGATCTTACCCCTTCGGGATATGATCTTATTCCTTCTAAGGTGGGATCTTGGTGCGCCTTGACCAGGGGTGTGGGGCCTTGCCTCCACTACCCACGTTCATGTGGGTCCCCCCATGCAGGTGGGCCCCACTTCAGAACCTTCTAGAACCTTCCCGGTACAATACCGAAAAATCCCGAACATTTTCCGGTGGCCAAAATAGGACTTCCCATATATAAATCTTTACCTCCGGACCATTCCGGAACTCCTCGTGACGTCCGGGATCTCATCCAGGACTCCGAACAACTTTCGGTTAACCGCATACTAATATCTCTACAACTCTAGCGTCACCGAACCTTAAGTGTGTAGACCCTACGGGTTTGGGAGACATGCAGACGTGACCGAGACGACTCTCCGGTCAATAACCAACAGCGGGATATGGATACCCATGTTGGCTCCCACGTGTTCCATGATGATCTCATCGGATGAACCACGATGTCGAGGATTCAATCAATCTCGTATACAATTCCCTTTGTCAATCGGTACGTTACTTGCCCGAGATTCGATCGTCGGTATCCCAATACCTTGTTCAATCTCATTACCGGCAAGTCACTTTAATCGTACCGTAATGCATGATCTCGTGACCAAACACTTGGTCACATTGAGCTCATTATGATGATGCATTACCGAGTGGGCCCAGAGATACCTCTCCGTCATACGGAGTGACAAATCCCAGTCTCGATTCGTGCCAACCCAACAGACACTTTCGGAGATACCCGTAGTGCACCTTTATAGCCACCCAGTTACGTTGTGACGTTTGGCACACCCAAAGCACTCCTATGGTATCCGGGAGTTGCACAATCTCATGGTCTAAGGAAATGATGCTAGACATTTGGAAAAGCTCTAGCAAACGAACTACACGATCTTGTGCTATGCTTAGGATTGGGTCTTGTCCATCACATCATTCTCCTAATGATGTGATCCCGTTATCAATGACATCCAATGTCCATAGCCAGGAAACCATGACTATCTGTTGATCAACGAGTTAGTCAACTAGAGGCTCACTAGGGACATGTTGTGGTCTGTGTATTCACACATGTACTACGATTTCCGGATAACACAATTATAGCATGAACAATAGACAATTATCATGAACAAGGAAATATAATAATATCCATTTTATTATTGCCTCTAGGGCATATTTCCAACAGCTCGGACACCGGAAGTGTTTCGGGAGGTTTCGGACATATACCGGAGTACCGGGGGATTACCGGAACCCCCCGGGGAGTATAATGGGCCTATTGGGCCTTGGTGGAGAAGAGGAGGGGCGGCCAGGGCAGGCCACGTGCCCTCCTCTTGGCCGGCCGCCTCCCCCCTAGCTCCTTTATATACGGGGGCAGGGGGCACCCCAAGACACAACAATTGATCATTGATCTCTTAGCCGTGTGCGGTGCCCCCTCCACCATAATCCACCTCGGTCATATCGTAGCGGTGCTTAGGCGAAGCCCTGCGTCGGTAGCATCATCATCACCGTCACCACGCCGTCGTGCTGACGAAGCTCTTCCCGGAAGCTCTACTGGATCATGAGTTCGCGGGATGTCACCGAGCTGAACGTGTGCTGAACGCGGAGGTGCCGTACGTTCGGTGCTGAGGATCGGTCGATCGTGAAGACATACACTACATCAACCGCGTTGTTATAACGCTTCCGCTTACGGTCTATGAGGGTACGTAGACGACACTCTCCCCTCTCGTTGCTATGCATCACCATGATCTTGAGTGTGCGTGGGATTTTTTTTGAAATTACTACGTTCCCCAACAAGACAACACCTGCTTCGTTAGTAACATCAGCAGTGCCCTGTATACATACAAGAAGAGGTGATCCATCGGAATAAGTTGCCAGGCGCCACTGAGTATATAGGTGTTGGAAATATGCCCTAGAGGCAATAATAAAATGGTTATTATTATATTTCCTTGTTCATGATAATTGTCTATTGTTCATGCTATAATTGTGTTATCCGGAAATCGTAATACATGTGTGAATACATAGACCACAACGTGTCCCTAGTAAGCCTCTAGTTGACTAGCTCGTTGATCAACAGATAGTCATGGTTTCCTGACTATGGACATTGGATGTCATTGATAACGGGATCACATCATTAGGAGAATGATGTGATGGACAAGACCCAATCCTAAGCATAGCGCAAAGATTGTGTAGTTCGTCTGCTAGAGCTTTTTCCAATGTCAAGTATCTTTTCCTTAGACCATGAGATCGTGTAACTCCCGGATGCCGTAGGAGTGCTTTGGGTGTACCAAACGTCACAACGTAACTGGGTGACTATAAAGGTACACTACAGGTATCTCTGAAAGTGTCTGTTGGGTTGACACGGATCGAGACTGGGATTTGTCACTCCGTGTCACGGAGAGGTATCTCTGGGCCCACTCGGTAATGCATCATAATGCTCAATGTGACTAAGGAGTTAGCCACGGGATCATGCATTATGGTACGAGTAAAGAGACTTGCCGGTAACGAGATTGAACAAGGTATTGGGATACCGACGATCGAATCTCGGGCAAGTAACATACCGATTGACAAAGGGAATTGTATACGGGATTAATTGAATCCTCGACATCGTGGTTCATCCGATGAGATCATCGTGGAACATGTGGGAGCCAACATGGGTATCCAGATCCCGCTGTTGGTTATTGATCGGAGAGTCGTCTCGGTCATGTCTGCGTGTCTCCCGAACCCGTAGGGTCTACACACTTAAGGTTCGGTGACGCTAGGGTTGTAGAGATATTAGTATGCGGAAACCCAAAAGTTGTTCGGAGTCCCGGATGAGATCCCGGACGTCACGAGGAGTTCCGGAATGGTCCGGAGGTGAAGAATTATATATAGGAAGTCCAGTTTCCGCCACCGGGAATGTTTCGGGGGTTATCGGTATTGTACGGGGACCACCGGAAGGGTCCCGGGGGTCCACCGGGTGGGGCCACCTATCCCGGAGGGGCCCATGGGCTGAAGTGGGAGGGGAACCAGCCCCTGGTGGGCTGGTGCGCCCCCCATGGGCCTCCCCTGAGCCTAGGGTTGGAAACCCTGGGGGTGGGGGGCGCCCCACCTGGCTTGGGGGGCAAGTTTCCCCCCTTGGCCGCTGCCCCCCATGTAGATGGGATCCCAGGGCCGGTGCCCCCCAGGGGGCCTATATATAGTGGGGGGAAGGGAGGGCAGCAGTACCCTAGCCCCTGGCGCCTCCCTCTCCCTCCCGTGACACCTCTCCCTCCCGCTTGCGCTTGGCGAAGCCCTGCCGGGATCCCCGCTACTTCCACCACCACGCCGTCGTGCTGCTGGATCTCCATCAACCTCTCCTTCCCCCTTGCTGGATCAAGAAGGAGGAGACGTCTTCCCAACCGTACGTGTGTTGAACGCGGAGGTGCCGTCCGTTCGGTGCTCGGTCATCGGTGATTTGGATCACGACGAGTACGACTCCATCAACCCCGTTCACTTGAACGCTTCCGCTCGCAATCTACAAGGGTATGTAGATGCACTCCTTCCCTCTCGTTGCTAGTAGACTCCATAGATGGTTCTTGGTGATGCGTAGAAAATTTTAAATTTCTGCTATGATCCCCAACAGTGGTATCAGAGCCAGGCCTATGCGCAGTTACTATGCACGAGTAGAACACAAGATTGTTGTGGGCGTAGATGTTGTCAATTTTTCTTGCCACTACTAGTCTTATCTTGTTTCGGCGGCATCGTGGGATGAAGCGGCCCGGACCGACCTTGCACGTACGCTTACTTGAGACAGGTTCCACCAACTGACATGCACTAGTTGCATAAGGTGGCTAGCGGGTGTCTGTCTCTCCCACTTTAGTCGGAACGGATTTGATGAAAAGGGTCCTTATGAAGGGTAAATAGAAATTGGCATATCACGTTGTGGTTTTACGTAGGTAAGAAACGTTCTTGCTAGAAACCTATAGAAGCCACGTAAAAACATGCAACAACAATTAGAGGACGTCTAACTTGTTTTTGCAGCATGTGCCTTCTGATGTGATATGGCCAAAAGGATGTGATGAATGAGATATATGTGATGTATGAGATTGATCATGTTCTTGTAATAGGAATCACGACTTGCATGTCGATGAGTATGACAACCGGCAGGAGCCATAGGAGTTGTCTTTATTTTTTGTATGACCTGCGTGTCATTGAATAACGCCATGTAAATTACTTTACTTTATTGCTAAACACGTTAGCCATAGAAGTAGAAGTAATCGTTGGCGTGACAACTTCATGAAGACACGATGATGGAGATCATGATGATGGAGATCATGGTGTCATGCCGGTGACGAAGATGATCATGGCGCCCCGAAGATGGAGATCAAAGGAGCAAAATGATATTGGCCATATCATGTCACTATTTGATTGCATGTGATGTTTATCATGTTTTACATCTTATTTGCTTAGAACGACGGTAGTAAGTAAGATGATCCCTTATAATAATTTCAAGAAAGTGTTCCCCCTAACTGTGCACCGTTGCGAAGGTTCGTTGTTTCGAAGCACCACGTGATGATCGGGTGTGATAGATTCTAACATTCGCATACAACGGGTGTTGACGAGCCTAGCATGTACAGACATGGCCTCGGAACACACGCAATACACTTAGGTTGACTTGACGAGCCTAGCATGTACAGACATGGCCTCGGAACACGGAAGACCGAAAGGTCGAGCATGAGTCGTATAGAAGATATGATCAACATGAAGATGTTCACCGATATTGACTAGTCCGTCTCACGTGATGATCGGACACGGCCTAGTTAACTCGGATCATGTTTCACTTAGATGACTAGAGGGATGTCTATCTGAGTGGGAGTTCATTGAATAATTTGATTAGATGAACTTAATTATCATGAACTTAGTCTAAAATCTTTACAATATGTCTTGTAGATCAAATGGCCCACGTTGCCCTCAACTTCAACGCGTTCCTAGAGAAAACCAAGCTGAAAGATGATGGCAGCAACTATACGGACTGGGTCCGGAACCTGAGGATCATCCTCATAGCTGCCAAGAAAGATTATGTCCTAGAAGCACCGCTAGGTGACGCACCCGTCCCAGAGAACCAAGACGTTATGAACACTTGGCAATCACGTGCTGATGATTACTCCCTCGTTTAGTGTGGCATGCTTTACAGCTTAGAACCGGGGCTCCAAAAGCGTTTTGAGAAACACGGAGCATATGAGATGTTCGAAGAGCTGAAAATGGTTTTCCAAGCTCATGCCCGGGTCGAGAGATATGAAGTCTCCGACAAGTTCTTCAGTTGTAAGATGGAGGAAAATAGTTCTGTCAGTGAGCACATACTCAAAATGTCTGGGTTACACAACCGCTTGTCTCAGCTGGGAGTTAATCTCCCGGATGACGCGGTCATTGACAGAATCCTTCAGTCGCTTCCACCGAGCTACAAGAGCTTTGTGATGAACTTCAATATGCAGGGGATGGAAAAGACCATTCCTGAGGTATATTCAATGCTGAAATCAGCGGAGGTGGAGATCAAAAAGGAACATCAAGTGTTGATGGTGAATAAAACCACTAAGTTCAAGAAAGGCAAGGGTAAGAAAACTTCAAGAAAGACGGCAAGGGAGTTGCCGCGCCCGGTAAGCCAGTTGCCGGGAAGAAGCCAAGGAATGGACCCAAGCCTGAGACTGAGTGCTTTTATTGCAAGGGAAGTGGTCACTGGAAGCGGAACTGCCCCAAATACTTAGCGGACAAGAAGGCCGGCAACACCAAAGGTATATGTGATATACATGTAATTGATGTGTACCTTACCAGTACTCGTAGTAGCTCCTGGGTATTTGATACCGGTGCGGTTGCTCATATTTGTAACTCAAAACAGGAGCTGCGGAATAAGCGGAGACTGGCGAAGGACGAGGTGACGATGCGCGTCGGGAATGGTTCCAAGGTCGATGTGATCGCCGTCGGCACGCTACCTCTACATTTACCTACGGGATTAGTTTTAAACCTCAATAATTGTTATTTAGTGCCAGCTTTGAGCATGAACATTGTATCAGGATCTCGTTTAATGCGAGATGGCTACTCATTTAAATCCGAGAATAATGGTTGTTCTATTTATATGAGAGATATGTTTTATGGTCATGCCCCGCTGGTCAATGGTTTATTCTTAATGAATCTCGAACGTGATGTTACACATATTCATAGTGTGAATACCAAAAGATGTAAAGTTGATAACGATAGTCCCACATACTTGTGGCACTGCCGCCTTGGTCACATTGGTGTCAAGCGCATGAAGAAGCTCCATGCAGATGGACTTTTGGAGTCTCTTGATTACGAATCATTTGACACGTGCGAACCATGCCTCATGGGTAAGATGACCAAGACTCCGTTCTCCGGAACAATGGAGCGAGCAACCAACTTATTGGAAATCATACATACCGATGTGTGCGGTCCAATGAGTGTTGAGGCTCGCGGTGGCTATCGTTATGTTCTCACTCTCACTGATGACTTGAGTAGATATGGGTATGTCTACCTAATGAAACACAAGTCTGAGACCTTTGAAAAGTTCAAGGAATTTCAGAGTGAGGTTGAGAATCAACGTGACAGGAAAATAAAGTTCTTACGATCAGATCGTGGAGGAGAATATTTAAGTCACAAATTTGGCACACACTTAAGGAAATATGGAATAGTTTCACAACTCACGCCGCCTGGAACACCTCAACGAAATGGTGTGTCCGAACTTCGTAATCGCACTCTATTGGATATGGTGCGATCTATGATGTCTCTTACCGATCTACCGCTCTCATTTTGGGGCTATGCTTTAGAGACTGCCGCATTCACTTTAAATAGGGCTCCGTCGAAATCCGTTGAGACGACACCGTATGAATTATGGTTTGGGAAGAAACCTAAGCTGTCGTTTCTAAAAGTTTGGGGATGCGATGCTTATGTCAAGAAACTTCAACCTGAAAAGCTCGAACCCAAATCGGAAAAATGTGTCTTCATAGGATACCCTAAGGAAACTATTGGGTATACCTTCTACCTCAGATCCGAAGGCAAGATCTTCGTTGCCAAGAACGGGTCCTTTCTGGAGAAAGAGTTTCTCTCGAAAGAAATAAGTGGGAGGAAAGTGGAACTTGATGAGGTGATAGTCACCCCTTCCGAACCGGAAAGTAGCGCAGCGCAGGAAGATGTTCCTGTGGTGCCTACACCGACTGGAGAGGAAGTTAATGATGATGATCATGAAGCTTCGGATCAAGTTACTGCTGAACTTCGTAGGTCCACAAGGACACGTTCCGCACCAGAGTGGTACGGCAACCCTGTCCTGGAAATCATGTTGTTAGACAACGGTGAACCTTCGAACTATGAAGAAGCAATGGCGGGCCCGGATTCCAACAAATGGCTTGAAGCCATGCAATCCGAGATAGGATCCATGTATGAAAACGAAGTATGGACTTTGACTGACTTGCCCGATGATCGGCGAGCCATAGAAAATAAATGGATCTTTAAGAAGAAGACAGACGCGGATGGTAATGTGACCATCTATAAGGCTCGACTTGTCGCTAAGGGTTATCGACAAGTTCAAGGGGTTGACTACGATGAGACTTTCTCACCCGTAGCGAAGCTGAAGTCCGTCCGAATCATGTTAGCAATTGCCGCATTCTATGATTATGAGATATGGCAAATGGACGTCAAAACGGCATTCCTTAACGGCTTTCTTAAGGAAGAATTGTATATGATGCAGCCGGAAGGTTTTGTCGATCCTAAGAATGCTGACAAAGTATGCAAGCTCCAGCGCTCAATCTATGGGCTGGTGCAAGCATCTCGGAGTTGGAACATTCGCTTTGATGAGATGATCAAAGCGTTTGGGTTTACACAGACTTATGGAGAAGCCTGTGTTTACAAGAAAGTGAGTGGGAGCTCTGTAGCATTTCTCATATTATATGTGGATGACATACTATTGATGGGAAATGATATAGAATTCTTGGAAAGTATAAAGGCCTATTTGAATAAGTGTTTTTCAATGAAGGACCTTGGAGAAGCTGCTTATATATTAGGCATCAAGATCTATAGAGATAGATCAAGACGCCTCATTGGTCTTTCACAGAGTACGTACCTTGACAAGATATTGAAGAAGTTCAATATGGATCAGTCCAAGAAGGGGTTCTTGCCTGTATTGCAAGGTGTGCAATTGAGCACGGCTCAATGCCCGACCACGGCAGAAGATAGAGAAAAGATGAGTGTCATCCCCTATGCCTCGGCCATAGGGTCTATTATGTATGCCATGCTGTGTACCAGACCTGATGTAAACCTTGCCGTAAGTTTGGTAGGAAGGTACCAAAGTAATCCCGGCATGGAACACTGGACAGCGGTCAAGAATATCCTGAAGTACCTGAAAAGGACTAAGGATATGTTTCTCGTGTATGGAGGTGACGAAGAGCTCGTCGTAAAGGGTTACGTCGATGCTAGCTTCGACACAGATCTGGATGACTCTAAGTCACAAACCGGATACGTGTATATTTTGAATGGAGGGGCAGTAAGCTGGTGCAGTTGCAAGCAAAGCGTCGTGGCGGGATCTACATGTGAAGCGGAGTACATGGCGGCCTCAGAGGCAGCGCAAGAAGCAATCTGGATGAAGGAGTTCATTACCGACCTAGGGGTGATTCCCAATGCGTCGGGCCCGATGACTCTCTTCTGTGACAACACTGGAGCTATTGCCCTTGCCAAGGAGCCCAGGTTTCACAGGAAGACCAGGCATATCAAGCGTCGCTTCAACTCCATTCGTGAAAGTGTTCAAAATGGAGACATAGATATTTGTAAAGTACATACGGACCTGAATGTAGCAGATCCGTTGACTAAACCTCTCCCTAGAGCAAAACATGATCAACACCAGAACTCTATGGGTGTTCGATTCATCACAATGTAACTAGATTATTGACTCTAGTGCAAGTGGGAGACTGTTGGAAATATGCCCTAGAGGCAATAATAAAATGGTTATTATTATATTTCCTTGTTCATGATAATTGTCTATTGTTCATGCTATAATTGTGTTATCCGGAAATCGTAATACATGTGTGAATACATAGACCACAACGTGTCCCTAGTAAGCCTCTAGTTGACTAGCTCGTTGATCAACAGATAGTCATGGTTTCCTGACTATGGACATTGGATGTCATTGATAACGGGATCACATCATTAGGAGAATGATGTGATGGACAAGACCCAATCCTAAGCATAGCGCAAAGATCGTGTAGTTCGTCTGCTAGAGCTTTTTCCAATGTCAAGTATCTTTTCCTTAGACCATGAGATCGTGTAACTCCCGGATGCCGTAGGAGTGCTTTGGGTGTACCAAACGTCACAACGTAACTGGGTGACTATAAAGGTACACTACAGGTATCTCTGAAAGTGTCTGTTGGGTTGACACGGATCGAGACTGGGATTTGTCACTCCGTGTGACGGAGAGGTATCTCTGGGCCCACTCGGTAATGCATCATCATAATGAGCTCAATGTGACTAAGGAGTTAGCCACGGGATCATGCATTACGGTACGAGTAAAGAGACTTGCCGGTAACGAGATTGAACAAGGTATTGGGATACCGACGATCGAATCTCGGGCAAGTAACATACCGATTGACAAAGGGAATTGTATACGGGATTGATTGAATCCTCGACATCGTGGTTCATCCGATGAGATCATCGTGGAACATGTGGGAGCCAACATGGGTATCCAGATCCCGCTGTTGGTTATTGACCGGAGAGTCGTCTCGGTCATGTCTGCATGTCTCCCGAACCCGTAGGGTCTACACACTTAAGGTTCGGTGACGCTAGGGTTGTAGAGATATTAGTATGCGGAAACCCGAAAGTTGTTCGGAGTCCCGGATGAGATCCCGTACGTCACGAGGAGTTCCGGAATGGTCCGGAGGTGAAGAATTATATATAGAAAGTCCAGTTTCGGCCACCGGGAAAGTTTCGGGGGTTATCGGTATTGTACCGGGACCACCGGAAGGGTCCCGGGGGTCCACCGGGTGGGGCCACCTATCCCGGAGGGCCCCATGGGCTGAAGTGGGAGGGGAACCAGCCCCTGGTGGGCTGGTGCGCCCCCCATGGGCCTCCCCCTGCGCCTAGGGTTGGAAACCCTGGGGGTGGGGGGCACCCCACCTGGCTTGGGGGGCAAGTTTCCCCCCTTGGTCGCCGCCGCCGCCCCCCCATGTAGATGGGATCCCAGGGCCGGCGCCCCCCAGGGGGCCTATATATAGTGGGGGGAAGGGAGGGCAGCAGTACCCTAGCCCCTGGCGCCTCCCTCTCCCTCTCGTGACACCTCTCCCTCCCGCTTGCGCTTGGCGAAGCCCTGCCGGGATCCCCGCTACTTCCACCACCACGCCGTCGTGCTGCTGGATCTCCATCAACCTCTCCTTCCCTCTTGCTGGATCAAGAAGGAGGAGACGTCTTTCCAACCGTACGTGTGTTGAACGCGGAGGTGCCGTCCGTTCGGCGCTCGGTCATCGGTGATTTGGATCACGACGAGTACGACTCCATCAACCCCGTTCACTTGAACGCTTCCGCTCGCGATCTACAAGGGTATGTAGATGCACTCATTCCCTCTCGTTGCTAGTAGACTCCATAGATGGATCTTGGTGATGCATAGAAAATTTTAAATTTCTGCTACGATCCCCAACAATAGGTGTTGCTCGTCCTCATGCTCATGATCATCACCATCGTCATCTCCTCCTTGGTTATAAAAAATTTCAAGTATAGGTGGTGGAATGTTCACAGGACCTTGGAAACACAAGAAGGTTAATTAGTAAAGGGAAACTAGCTAACCCACATGCATGTGGATGAAACAATTATAATTACGGTGGAAGACAAACGTACCGAAACCATAAGGATTCCTTGCAAAAACAGTGCCACGAGTGGTGGCAGCAAACACAAGACCCTCGTACTGAATTGCATCACAGTACTCATCCGTGTACAAAAATTGATTTTTGAGCAATATCCATCGAGGCGTGGAAGTAAGGACGGCAACAAGCTTGTTGAATATATCAACAACTTCATAGTTCTTGTAATCCCAAGAGCGGTTGGGAATTCGACAAATTGCTATCTTCTGTAGACGACAGTCACCATGATCGTATTTGAACGTACGTAGACCAGCGTCATGGCGAAGAAGATAGGGGAGATCAAACCAAATCTGAACCCTTGGGTTCTTTGCAATGATGTTATTTGTTGAGTCGAGAATGACCTTGAACGAACCTGCCATGCTAGCCGAGGTGATGACGTCGCATCGATCAATGAGTTCCTCCACCACGTCATCTTTTAGATCGGTGCAAGAATAACGGGGTCGTTTCTGGCCTGTTCCCTCCATGGAGAAGACGATCAAACAATGGCAGAAGGAAGGGTGAAGGCAAATGGAGGAAGGAAGAGCGTGCGCCGGTAGTTCCAAATTGAGAGGGAAAGGCGAAGAGGCGGTGGACGGTTTCCATGGTACACGAAGAGGCTAGTGGGGAGCGAACGGTTGCCACAGAGGTCACACACTGATGACAAGGCCAAGTGAACCACGCCATATATCGCACACACCTTGATCTGGCCGACCGTTTCTTTTGTGTTGCCTAATCACAAACAGTTCATGCGAGTGAACCGTATGCTGTATATCGCACACACCTTCATCTGGCTGCCCGTTTCTTTTGTTCCTCCTCATCGCAAACAGTTAATTGAACTGAACCGTATGCCCTGCATCGCACACGCAACTAAAATCCGAACCGTGTTTGATGCATCCGTCATCGCAAACGTTTTGCACCTTTTTTATGGTTTTTTTTACACCACCGTTTGCGATTATTGCATCGCACACAGTTTCGTCGAAGGGTCTCTGATCGTAGTGTCGCGTTAGCAGCATCCTGCAGTAGTGATCATAAGCTTGCAAGCAAATGACTAACGAGTTAGTTACGAGGTGATGTATTACAGAATGAGTAAAGAGACTTGCCGGTAACGAGATTGAACTAGGTATAGAGATACCGACGATCGAATCTCGGGCAAGTAACATACCGATGGACAAAGGGAATTACGTATGTTGGCATAACGGTTGGACCGATAAAGATCTTCGTAGAATATGTAGGAACCAATATGGGCATCCAGGTTCCGCTATTGGTTATTTACCGGAGAGGTGTCTCGGTCATGTCTACATAGTTCTCGAACCCGTAGGGTCCGCACGCTTAACGTTCGTTGACGATATAGTGTTATATGAGTTATATGATTTGGTGAATGAATGTTATTCAGAGTCCCGGATGAGATCACGGACATGACGAGGAGTCTCGAAATGGCCGAGAGGTAAAGATTGATATACATGACGATGGTATTCAGACACCGGAAGAGTCTTGGAGTGCACCGGGTAGTCATCGGGGCATCGGAAGGGGTTCCGGACACCCCCGACAAGTGTATGGGCCTTATGGGCCAAAGGGGGAGAAGCACACCAGCCCCTCGCTCCCGTTCCACCCCTGGTCCACGTGCCAAAGAGGGAGGGAAGGAAGGGGAAGGCGTCCCAAAGGCAGCCAACCCCCCCCCCCCCCATACACAAATATGGAAAAGGGGGATTCCGCCAGGGCAGGCGCCCTAGGGCAGCCGCCGATCACTTGGGGCGCCCTAGGGGCTGCCTCCCTTCCCCCTCCACCTATATATATGAGAGGAAGGAGAGGGGCAACACACACCACAATTCCCTAGCCGTGTGCGGCGCCCCTCTCCCTCTAGTTCGTCCCTCGGTCATATTTTCGTAGTGCTTAGGCGAAGCCCTGCGGAGATAACTTCACCATCGCCACGCCGTCGTGCTGCCGGAACTCATCTACTACTTCGCCCGTCTTGCTGGATCAAGAAGGCGAGGACGTCACCGAGCTGAACATGTGTAGAACTCGAAGGTTCCGTACGTTTGGTACTTGATCGGTTGGAGCGCGAAGAAGTTCCACTACATCAACCGAGTTACTAAACGCTTCCACTTACGGACTACAAGGGTACGTAGACTCACTCCCCCTCTCGTTGCTATGCATCTCCATGGATAGATCTTGCGTGTGCGTAGATTTTTTTGTTTTCCATGCAATGTTTCCCAACAGGAGTAATTCCAGGATGGATGAGCGACCGGGAAGTTGGTCCCGGGTACGCACAAGTGAGGACAAAGTGCGCAGAAAAGACTAATGTTAATCTATGGGGACAGTCTTGATCCCAGACGTAACAGGGCATTAGAGCATGTATAGTTGGGTGCCCTATATCCGTCTCATACGCCTAGGCACGCCCTCCGGTCAATGACCGGTCATAAAATACCGACCCAAACGAGACTCAAACGCCTGGGCTGACCGGCACCCCTCATATCCCTCCCAAATGTAGGGCGGATATGAGGCGGTCCGGGCAAACTCGGGCGCGCCCGCCACATCAGCCCGACCCACCGCTAGCCCACCCCAATCCCACGAAAACCCGTCAGGCAGAAACCCTAGCTCACTCCGCTCCCCCCTTCCCGACGCTCCCATTTCCCCAATCTGCCCAATCCCTAGCGCCAGCGAGCATGTCCAGCACCGGCAGCCACTCCGACGGCAGATCCGGAGATGAGGAGGAGCTGGCGCGCCGTATCGCGCTCGAGCGCTCGCGGGTTGATACGGGCGGCGGCTCCGGGTTCGATGCGACGCCCCCCTGTCGCTTGTCAAGCCAGCGCCAATGCCGGCGCCGGCCCTTCCTGCCCCACGCGCGGATCTGCGAGGCCTGCCAGATCTGCTCCTCCCGCCCGACGGCCTCCTGCACCTCCGGCCGCTCAGCCGACGCCGCGGATGCGGACTCCGGAGTAGGAGGCACGAGCTGCCCGCCGCGAGGGGCAGAGGGCTAGGGAGATGGCTGGCGGGTCCGACGGGTCTGCATAGTCCGCCCGCCAACGCCGGGTGCACGACGAGGAGGACCGTCTCTTCGAGTGGGTGTGCCGCCGGTCACTGACTGAGGCGGAGACGAAGGCTCGACGGCTCCGGAGGCTCAACGCTAAGCAGCTCCGACTCACCATTGAGCAATCCGAGCGGGAGGCGGCGGAGGCAGCGAGGGTGGCCAAGCTCAAGCGCCAGCAAGACTGCGTCGTCCGACGCTTGCAAGCTTCATCGTCATCTCCGATTCCTCCTCCTCTGACATGGACCCACCTCCTGCCGCGAACTCGTACAGCTGCGCCGGCAACCGGAAGGGCAAAGGGCCGGCGAGGAAGTGGTGAAGATTCGTCTTTATTTCAAATTTTTAGTTGTAGTTTGAACTTGTCCACCGTATTATGTGTATTATGTAAACTTTGGCTATTTTTCGATAATCCGGCTGTGATTTTTTGATGAACTGATTGTGCATTTGTATGTCCGCTCATGATCTACGTAGTTTTAATCAACGTTGCATGGTTTAATATGAAAATATGAGACGGAATATGAGATACGTGGGTGTGGAGACGCGGATATAAAAAATGTCCGCTCAGTGTCCGCGACGCGTCCGTGGGCGTTCGAGGACTGTAGATGCTCTTACACCCCCACGCGCCCGACCGGAGCGAAGCAGAGCAGTATTGTACAGAAAGCGGTGGGCGGTACCGCGCCGCAGTCCGGTGAATGTGAATCCGGCCATGGTACATACGTGGGCCCCGGCGCCCTCAGGCAAGTCGGCCTCGGCAACTGTCAGTTCAGTCCAATAAACCAGCCGTACGATGGCCGTGCTATGCAGAACGTGCAGTGTTTTGTACCCAACCGGATGCATGGATCAATATTCAAGGCGCAAGTGTATAGTACTGCAACGCTGATGCTTTGCTTCTTTTCTGTCATGCCTCATTTTTTTAGTCTGCATATAATTTTTGTCTGAAGTCAAAGTATCTCTAGTTTGACTAAATTTATAGAAAAAGTATTAACATTTATAATGCCAAAGGAATATCTTTAGATTCATTATGAAATGTAGTTTCATATTATGTATATTTGATATTATAGATGTTAAAGTTCTTCTATATAAATTTAGTCAAAGTTTATAAAGTTTGACTTGACCCAAATCTTATATGCGGAGTAAAAAGGAACGGAGTAAAAAGGAACAGAGGGAGTAGTTGCTTCGCGTGAATGCGAGCTTTTTGGTTGAAGCATGCAATTAAACCTCGGAGTAGGTGGCTAGCTGACTGGCTGTCCGTGGTCCGATTTTCTTTTACAAGGCACCACCCTCGTCGCATCAACGTCCGGTACCAGGCTACCAGCAAGTCCCCCCAAGACTCCCCAAGGGCCCAAAGTCCAGAGATGGCTCCAAATGAAAACCTCGTTCCCTTGACGAAACGCAAGAGGAGAAAACGTCACACATTGAAACGACAGTGTGATTAAGCAAGACTGCACGCAAGTCAAGCATAGCGATCGGCCAACGTAAGTTTACATGAAAGGGCTTGCTTGCTGGCAAGAGCAAGACCGACGACTCGAGACTTTGAATATCAAACAAGACTGATATTTAACCAAGTCTAAGTCAAATGATAACATGCAAGAAAGAAAAAGAAAAATTAAAAAAAAAAACACGGATCTCAACGTAAGATTCTACGAATATAGTCTCAATCGACTGAGACTTAGCAATCTCGATCAAACAGTCAACGATAGTCCTACCATAACCTTGCACTCCTGTTCTACTGGTGCTCCAAGTCCAAGTCCCAGCTCCCAACCAATGGCGACCCGGACCTCGTGATCCCCAGATCCACTGCACTGTACAGCGACGTGGCCGCGTACGGCGTAGGCGATGCGTACCCGCGTCAACCACCGCACGAGACGGCGACGCTGCCAACCAATCGGTAGGGTAGACCCGCGCTCGCTGCTTCAGCGAAAGCGATCGGGAGATTTGGAATCTGCGTACGCGGCAGCCACTTGCGTTACTCCTCCTTGGATTGGATGAATCTTCTCCCCCGCGACAAGAGAAGACTGCGAAAGGAACGTCCGTCCACCTTGCGTGATCACCCACCTCGCCGTCTCAGGACTCGGGAGGTAGAAATTAGATGCAAATTAGTATATGTGAGCACGCAGGTCTGAACGCTCTCTGGTGGTTTCTTTCTAGGGTGGATGCTAGGCGGTTTTCAGTCAGGTCCATCTCGGACGAGAAGGCATCGTTGTGGCGATCGATAGTGCTGATGAAAACAACTGAAACTTCGATGTCTCCAGAAGATATGTTTGGCCGTTGGCTCCAAGGTGTTTGTGAGATTAGCAAAGGAAAATAAGCACATCCTTTACTGACGATAATGTCAAGGGTGGTGGTTAGGATAATGCAGAACGAACAGATCAATGGCATCTCAAGATGATAAGATTAACATAGCTGGCATGCATGCATTCAGCTGTATGTACTCCTACATCGCACCTTGGATCCGCGTATGCGGACGCAGCCACTTGCGCTGCTCCTTGAATCTTCTCCCCGGCGACAAGGAAAAACTGCGAAAGGAACGTCCATCCACCTCGCTTTCTCAGGATCTAGAAAATTATCTGCTAGCTATATGTGAGCACGCAGGTCTCAACACTCCTTTTCTGTCCGGGTTTTAGTCAGTCAGGTCCATTTCGGACTAGAAGACATCGCTGTGGCGATCGATAGAGCTGACGAAAATCTCTGAAACTACGATGCCTCCTCGAGATAATTTTGGCCGTTGGCTCCAAGGTGCTAGCCACGATTAGCAAAGAAAAACATAACGCATCTCTGTAGACTAGACGATAATAATATTAACAAGCACTGAGACAGGAAAATTCAGAAGAAAACAGCTGGCAAGCATGAGGGCCATACGCGGCGAGACACAAGAGAAATGGCAGTACGAATGAATGTGCAATTCTGCTTGACGAACTCTCCCTGCTGAATATTTGTATACCTAGCCAATCTGCATTATATTCCAGTCCACTGTCCCAGTTGTAGTTTAAGAGATCTGGATCCGGCAATCTCTAGGTTTCGTTAACTAAACACAGCGCCCAATAGTTTTTGCACATCATGGCCATTCAGATTCAGAGGTAACGTTGCATGCACGATTCATGGCCAACTAAAACCCATGTGTCCAACTGTCCATGTGACTCGAATGGCGGTGGTGCAACTCAGAACCCCAGATGCTTCGTGTCTCCCGGGAGGACCAGGCAACTGAAGATCTAGATCCGCAACCGATCGATTTCGTGGGCGAATCAGTCGCTCCGGGCGTGCTCCACGTTACGCGTGCGTGCGACCGGACGCTAATTATGTACTGTACTGTCTGCCGTACGCGCAGCCCGTGCGGGCTCCTCCATTGGTTCAGCCCGGCAAAGCGAGATCACAAGCTTTTCAAGTTCTGTCCTAGTGGGATCCCTGCTCATCGATGGGTTATCTGAAGCTCCCACGCATTTCACCTAGGAGCAGACGGTGGCTGACAGCAACAATGCTTTGCGGATTTACTACTGAAACGCCTCCTGGATCCAAGTCTGAAGTGGACAGCAATGCGCGCAATCCGCTCTGCTGAAGTGCTTCACGAATCGGCGGGGCTAATTTTCTTGTCCTGCGCTATGTTCAGTATATATTGTTTTTCACTGTCTTCCTCTGCAACTTTTATATTTTTCCTGAATTTGTCAACAGCCAAGAAAGCAACGCCCGCTTTTTCTTGTTCCCGGCGAGCACGAAGCCAGCGCCGCATTGGCCAGCAGACCCAACTCCGATACAACCAAGGACTTGAGCCTATCTCAATCCGATCGACATGCCGTCGATTCGCCGTAGAAGAAGAAGAAAAAAAAAACACCCAGTTAGTAGTAGTGTATGTCATGTTTCCAGAAGAAACTTTGGATGCTCTAGAAGGAGGAATAAAAGATTCAGGAATATCACCACTCGATCGTCACGGCCTAATAAATCCCGCGCACGTTGGAACTGGATGTGAGGCACGATCTAGTCATGTCGCATTGCTGCGGTATTGGGGCGCGAATAGGTCCAGCACCGGGGGAAGTAGTACTAGTAGCAGGTGATTCTGATGCAATTGCCAACAAGTTGCGGTACACTCATCTCCCATGGATGATGGAAAGCAGCTGACGTACCAGCATGAGATACTGCCGCCCATTCGTGGTTCAGTTATGCTCTCGACGGCGGCAAAGGCAGGGACTTCGAAGAACATCGCAGGATTCTCCTCAAATCAAATGCTAACAGGAATATCTGCGAAAATCCTGTCGAGATTTAGGTGAATAAAATTTGTTCTCCAAAAAAAAAAGAATTGCCACTGGCCGAGTAATTTCGTCCGTCGCTGGGAAAACGTCGTGTCAAATACTACGCAAAATTTGTAGCGACGAAGTCAGGATTTTCTATCGTACGGACGCACGCCGAGTGCAAATCTTTTCAACGATGGCAGCGCGCGTGCGAGTTGTTGGGGCGCCAACGTCAGGAGTTGATTCCGTGATCGTGGGCCGTTGGAGGACCACAAAAGCACGATTTCACACAATTCCAGCTCGCTATACAGATGTTCCTGTGTTCGATTCAAAATGGGTATTCCGGCTTAGCATAACAAGTTTATTTAAAGTATAAGAGCAACTCCAATGGGGCGACCCAAAGGGACGGCGATTTCGTCCGTTTTTTGTCTGTTTGGGTCCGGCCGCCCGCGCGGCATCCGCCCTGTTTTAGATAACGCGCTGACTCATATGTGCCGGGCGGCCGGCTGGCCGCTCTATTTTTACATTGATACAAATTTGCATTTAAACATATAGTCAAATAACATAGTTTGAACCGAATAAAATAGCATAGTTTTACAAGCCGAATAAAAATAAAAATGTCTCGCATAGTTTTGCAAACGAATAAAAGAAGATACATCAATTGGTTGCCAACATGCGCCCATATATGCTCAACCAAATCATTTTGCAGTTGCACGTGAGTTTCCAAATCGCGCATGTTACGATGAAATTGGGTGAACCGTTCAAATGTTGCCGCTCCTCCATGCTCAGTCACAACATTCTCACCCTAAACTGAAAGCCTTGATCGTACAGACGTTCCGGGCGCTCGTCTTCTACGATCATATTGTGCATGATCACACAAGCAGTCATCACGTCCCACAATTTATGCGTGCTCCAAGTATTAGCAGGATACCGAACGATGCCCCATCGAGATTGCAAAACACCAAAGGCATGCTCGACATCCTTCCTAGCACTCTCTTGCTCTTGGGAAAATCTTTTCCTCTTCTCTCCGACAGGGTTGGGTATTGTCTTGACAATAGTGGTCCACTGATGATAGATACCGTCACCCAGGTAGTATCATTTGTCGTAGTTGTGGCCGTTCACAGTAAAGTTCACCGGTGGGCTGTTGCCTTCGGCAAGTCTAGCAAACACCGGCGAGCGCTGAAGCACGTTGATATCATTGTGTGATCCGGCCATGCCAAAGAAAGAGTGCTAGATCCAGAGATCTTGAGACGCCACGGCCTCTAGTATGACAGTGCAAACCCTGACATGGCCCTTATACTGCCCTTGCCAAGCAGAAGGGCAGTTCTTCCACTCCCAGTGCATGCAGTCTATACTGCCAAGCATCCCTGGGAAGCCCCTGCTGGCATTCATCGCCAACAAACGGGTTGTATCTTCAGCAGTCGGCTCTCTCAAGTACTCAGGGCCAAATATAGCAATAACAGCCTTGCAGAACTTATACAGGGACTCTAGGCATGTAAACTCGCCCATACGGATGTACTCGTCAATGAGATCACCGGGCACTCCGTATGCAAGCATTCGGATGGCGGCAGTGCATTTCTGATAAGAGGAGAAACCAATCTTGCCAACGGCATCCTCTTTGCACTCGAAATAGTCATCATAGCCGACCAACCCCTCTCTAATACGGTTGAAAAGATGCCTACTCATACGGAAACGGCGGCGGAATTTTTTATGTTTGAACAACGGGTTTGTTGTTGAAGGAAATATGCCCTAGAGGCAATAATAAAGTTGTTATTTATATTTCCTTATATCATGATAAATATCTATTATTCATGCTAGAATTGTATTAATCGGAAACTTAGTACATGTGTGAATACATAGACAAAACAGAGTGTCCCTAGTATGCCTCTACTTGACTAGCTCATTAATCAAAGATGATTAAGTTTCCTGACCATAGACATGTGTTGTCATTTGATAAACGGGATCACATCATTAGAAGAATGATGTGATGGACAAGACCCATCTGTTAGCTTAGCATAATGATCATTTAGTTTTATTGCTATTGCTTTCTTCATGACTTATACATGTTCCTCTGACTATGAGATTATGCAACTCCCGAATACCGGAGGAACACCTTGTGTGCTATCAAACATCACAACGTAACTGGGTGACTATAAAGATGCTCTACAGGTGTCTCCGAAGGTGTTTGTTGAGTTGGCAAAGATCGAGATTAGGATTTGTCACTCCGTGTATCGGAGAGGTATCTCTGGGCCCTCTCAGTAATGCACGTCACTATAAGCCTTGCAAGCATTGTGACTAATGAGTTAGTTGCGGGATGATGCATTACAGAACGAGTAAAGCGGTAGCGAGATTGAACTAGGTATGATGATACCGATGATCGAATCTCGGGCAAGTAACATACCGATGACAAAGGGAACAATGTATGTTGTTATGTGGTTTGACCGATAAAGATCTTCGTAGAATATGTAGGAGCCAATATGAGCATCCAGGTTCCGCTATTGGTTATTGACCGGAGATGTGTCTCGGCCATGTCTACATAATTCTCGAACCCGTAGGGTCCGCACGCTTAACGTTCGATGACGATTTGTATTATGAGTTATGTGATTTGATGACCGGAGTTTTGTTTGGAGTCCCGGATGAGATCACGGACATGACGACGAGTCTCAAAATGGTCGATAGGTAAAGATTCATATATTGGAAGGCTATATTCGGACATTGGAATGGTTCTGAGTGATTCGGGTATTTTTCGGAGTACCGGAGAGTTACGGGAATTCTCCGGGGGAAGTTAATGGGCCTTATTGGGCTTTAGTGGAGAGAGGGAAGAAGGGCCACGAGGTGGCGCGCGCCTCCCCCTGCCCAAACCGAATTGGACAAGGGGTGGGGGCGCGACCCCCCTTTCCTTCTCCCTCTCCCTCCTTTCTTTCTTTCCCACTCGGAAATGGAAAGGGAATCCTACTAGGAGTTGGGAGTCCTAGTAGGACTCCCTGCACTTGGCACGCCCCTAGGAGGGCCGGCCTCTCTCCATCTCTCCTTTATATACGTGGGTAGGGGGCACCCCAAAGGCACCCCAAGATTTGTCTTAGCCGTGTGTGGTGCCTCCCTCCACAGTTACACACCTCGGTCATATCGTTGTAATGCTTAGGCGAAGCCCTGCGCCGATAACTTCATCATCACCGTCACCACGCCGTCGTGCTGAGAAACTCTCCCTCGTCCTCAACTGGATCAAGAGCCCGAGGGACGTCATCGTGCTGAACGTGTGCTGAACACGGAGGTGCCGTACGTTTGGTACTTGGATCGGTTGGATCGCGAAGACGCTTGACTACATCAACTGCGTTATTAAACACTTCCGCTTTCGGTCTACGAGGGTACGTGGACACACACTCTCCCCTCTCATTGCTATGCTTCTCCTAGATAGATCTTGCGTGATTGTAGGATTTTTTTTTTGAAATACTACGTTCCCCAACAGTTGTATCAAAGTAGTCCTTCCAAAGAAAGAAATGCCCGCTCTCTCGGTTGCGATTCAACGCCGGAAGGTGGCCCGGAATGGATCCACGGAACAACGGCCGCTGGCGGTTGAGGTGGTGATGGACCAACATGGCAGCCAATATCTCCTCCTCGTCATCGGACGACGAATCGTCGAAGTCGCAAAGGAAATTGTGAAAAAAGAACTCGTCAGCGGAGTCCATTTTGTACCTTGGGAAACTGTCGAACAACTTGCGGGCGTCGACGAAGGAGACGGCCGGCGAAGGGAGTCGCGGCGCGCACGGACCAGCTAGCTGCCCTGCCGGCGTCTGACGAGTGGGCCGGCATCCGACGAGCGTACCGATGAGGATCTGGCCGGGGCGGCAAGGCGACTTCTTGGTCGGGGGGCGGCTGTGTGGTGGGGGCATGGGGGTGGGAAGCACTCGGCTCCCCGGCGGCAAGACGGTGGTGGCGGGCGACCTGGGAGTGGGCGGCGTTGCTGGTCGGATGTGGAGGCGCCGGCAGCTGGCAGAGTCACCGGCAAAAATGGGCGGCGGCGTCGGCGACGAAGGAGGCGGGCGAGGGTTGCTGTTGGATGGGGGAGGCGAATGTGCCACCGACCAGCGGGCCCGAGGGAGGAGAAGGCGAGCGTGCGCGCGTCCGTCGAGTGTCCGCGCCGACGCAAATCCGGCTCAAAAATGGGCCAGAAATGGGTCGCCTGCGGACGAAAAGCAGATGCGCGTCCGTTTGGGTCGGCGCGTTGTGCCGCCTTTTGTGTCCGCGCCGACCCAAACGGACGGTAGCGGACAAAATCGGTCGGCCCATTGGAGTTGCTCTTAACGCACTGAACCATTTGATCCGCGCGCGTCCGTTTGGGTCGACACAAACAGAAAAGTCGGCCCAACGCGCCGACCCAAACGGACGCGCATTCGCTTTTCGTCCGCCTCCCTGCCCATTTTTTAGCCTCATTTGCGTCCGCGCGGACACGAAACAAACGCGTGCGGCGCCCGTCTCCTCCTCCCCCTGGCCCGCTAGTCGGTGGCACATTGACCATCCTCTCCCACCCAAGATCGACAGTGAACCCTCGCCCACCTCCGCCGCGTCGCCACCGCCACCCATTTGCGGCGCCTCTGCCAGCAGCCGGTGTCGACACACCTCCCCCCAACGCCGCCGCCGCCACCTCCCACATCGCCCCCACCACCGTCTCGCCGCTGGGGCACCGAAGCTTCCCACCCCCACCACCCGACGCCGACGCGGGCAGGAAGCAGCCTCGCCTCCCTGGCCAGCTCCTTCGGCCTGACGCCGGCACGCTCGTCAGACGCCTCCGGGGCGGCCACCTGGTCCAAGGGAGGCGCGCATCTCCTCGCCGGCCGGCTCCTTCGACAATGCCCGCAAATTGTTCGACAGTTTGCCAAGGTACAAAATGGACTCCGCCGACGGGTTCTTTTTTCGCAATTTCCTTTGCGACTCAGACGATTCCTCGTCCGATGATGAGTAGATCTTGGCTGCCGTGTTGGTCCATCACCACCTTAATAGCCAGCGGCCGTTGTTCCATTGCTCCATCCCAGGGCACCTTCTGGCGTTGAATCGCAACTGAGAGAGCGGTCATTTCCTTGTTTGGAAGGACTACTTTGACACAACCAACCCACTGTTCAAACAACAAAAATTCCGGCGGCGTTTTTCATATAAGTAGGCATCTTCTCAACCGTATTAGAAAGGGGGTAGTCGGATATGATGACTATTTCGAGTGCAAAGAGGATGCCGTTGGAAAGAATTGTTGGGAAACGTAGCATGAAATTTCAAAAAAATTCCTACGCTCACGCAAGATCTATCTAGGAGATGCATAGCAACGAGGGGGGAGAGTGTGTCCACGTACCCTCATAGACAGAAAGCAGAAGCGTTTGACAACGTGGTTGATCTAGTCGAACTTCTTCTAGCTCAGACCGATCAAGTACCGAACGTAGGACACCTCCAAGTTCTGCACACGTTCAGTGCGATGACATCCCTCGCCTTCTTGATCCAGCAAGGTGTCGAGGAAGTAGATGAGTTCCGTCAACACGACAGCCTGGTGACGGTGATGGTGAAGTGATCCGCGCAAGGTTTCGCCTAAGCACCGCGAGAATATTACCGGGGTTGTAAACTATGGAGGGGGCGCCGCACACGGCTAACAATTGATGTTGTGTGATCTAGCAGTGCCCCCCCCCCAGATATATATATATATATATAGGTTGGAGGGGAGGAGAGGCAGCCAAGGGGTTCCCCAAGTAGGATTTGGCCTCCCCCTTTCCTTATATGCATGAAGGGGGAGGAAAGAGAGGGGTGAGGGAAGGAAGTGGGAATCCTAAGCCACACTTTCCTTTCCCTTTCCCCCTTTCCTTCTCCTCCTTCCTATGGCCTTATAGGACGCACTAGCCCCTTGTGGGCTGCTGTGTTCCTTCACAAGGCCCATATGGCCCATAGGATTGTCGGGGTACCCGAAACACCATCCGGTGACCCGATAAGTACCCGATACTCTCCGGAACACTTCCGGTGTCCGAATATCATCGTCCTATATATCAATCTTTACCTGCCGACCATTTCGAGACTCCTCGTCATGTCCGTGATCTCATCCGGGGCTTCGAACAACATTCGGTCACCAAATCACATAACTCATATAATACTATATCGTCATTGAATGTTAAGAGTGCGGACCCTACGGGTTCGAGAACTATGTAGACATGACCGAGACACCTCTCCGGTCAATAACCAATAGCGGAACCTGGATGCTCATATTGGCTCCTACATATTCTACGAACATCTTTATCAGTCGAACTGTTATGACAACATACGTTATTCTTTGTCCATCGGTATGTTACTTGCCCAAGATTCGATCGTCGGTATTCATACCTAGTTCAATCTTGTTACCGGCAAGTCTCTTTACTCATTCCGTAATACATCATCTTGTAACTAACTAATTAGTCACTTTGCTTGCAAGGCTTCTTATGATGTGTATTACCGAGAGGGCCCAAAGATACCTCTCCGATACTCGGAGTGACAAATCCTAATCTCGATGTATGCCAACCCAACAAACACCTTCGAAGATACCTGTAGAGCATCTTTATGATCACCCAATTATGTTGTGACGTTTGATAGCACACAAGGCATTCCTCCTGTATTCGGGAGTTGCATAATCTCATAGTCGAAGGAATATGTATTTGACATGAAGAAAGCAATAGCAATAAAACTAAAGGATTAATATGCTAAGCTAACGAATGGGTCTTGTCCATCACATCATTCTCCTAATGATGTGATCACGTTCATCAAATGACAACACATGTCTATGGTTAGGAAACTTAACCATCTTTGATTAACGAGCTAGTCTAGTAGAGGCTTACTAGGGACACGGTGTTTTATCTATGTATCCACACAAGTATCAAGTTTCCGGTTAATACAATTTTAGCATGTATAATAAACATTTATCATGAAATAAGGAAATATAAAATAACAACTTTATTATTGCCTCTAGGGAATATTTCCTTCAAGAATGGCTTCTCATCTTATCAGAAATCCACTACAGCCGTCTGGATGCATGCATACGGAGTGCCCGGTGATCTCATTGATGAGTACGTCCGTATGTCCGAGTCTACATGTCTAGACTCTATGTACAAGTTCTGCAGGGCTGTGATTGATGTGTTTGGCCCTGAGTACTTGAGAGAGAGCCGACTACTGAAGATACAACCCGCTTGTTGGCGATGAATGCCGGCAGAGGATTCCCAGGGATGCTTGGCAACATAGACTGCATGCACTGGGAGTGGAAGAACTGCACTTCTGCTTGTAAAGGGCAGTATAAGGGCCATGTCAGGGGGCTTGCACTGTCATACTTGAGGTCGTGGCCTCACAAGATCTCTGGACCTGGCACTCTTTCTTTGGCATGGCCGGATCACACAATGATATCAACGTGCTTCAGCGCTCGCCGGTGTTTGATAGGCTTGCCGAAGACAACAATTGTTGGGGAACGTAGTATTTCAAAATTTTTGCCTATGATCACGCAAGATCTATCTAGGAGAAGCATAGCAACGAGCGGGGAGAGTGTGTCTACGTACCCTCATAGACCAAAAGCGGAAGCATTTAGTAACGTGGTTAATGTAGTCAAACGTCTTCGCGATCCAACCGATCCAAGTACCGAACGCACGGCACCTCCACGATCTGCACACGTCCAGCTTGGTGACGTCCCTCGAACTCTTGATCCAGTTGAGGCCGAGAGAGTTTTGTCAGCACGACGGCGTGGTGACGATGATGATGAAGTTACCGGCGCAGGGCTTCGCCTAAGCACTACGACGATATGACCGAGGTGTTGAACTGTGGAGGGGGGCACCACACACGGCTAAGAGATTGTCTGTTGTGCCTTTGGGGTGCCCCCTGCCCCCGTATATAAAGGAGGGGAGGAGGAGGCCGGCCAACAAGGGGCGCGCCAGGGAGAGGGGAGTCCTACTAGGACTCCAGTCCTAGTAGGATTCGGCCCCACCCTTTTTTTCCTTCTACCGGAGGGGGAAAAGGGGAAGGAGAGGGAGTAGGAGAAGGAAAGGGGGTGGCGCCCCCTTCCCAAGTGCAATTCGGCCTCCTCCCTTGTGGGGGGCGCACCAGCCCCTTGTGGGCCGGTTAGCCTCCCTCGTATGGCCCATAAGGCCCATATCTTTCCCCGGGGGGTTCCGGTAACCTCCCGGTACTCTGAAAAAATGCCCCGAATCACTCGGAACCATTCCGATGTCCGAATGCAACCTTCCAATATATGAATCTTTACCAGTCGACCATTTCGTGACTCCTCGTCATGTCTGTGATCTCATCCGGGACTCCAAACAAACTTCGGTACATCAAATCACATAACTCATAATACAAATCGTCATCGAACGTAAGCGTGCGGTTCGAGAACTACCTACACATGTACGAGACACATCTTCGTTCAATAACCAATAGTGGAACCTGGATGCTCATATTGTCTCCTACATATTCTACGAAGATCTTTATCGGTCAAACCACATAACAACATACGTTGTTCACTTTGTCATCGGTATGTTACTTGCCCGAGATTTGATTGTTGGTATTATCATACCTAGTTCAATCTCGTTATCGGCAAGTCTCTTTACTTGTTCCGTAATGCATTATCCCGCAACTAACTCATTAGTCACATTGCGTGCAAGGCTTATAGTGATGATCATTGCCGAGAGGGCCCAGAGATACCTCTTCGTTACTCGGAGTGACAAATCCTAATCTCGATTTATGCCAACTCAACAAACACCATCGGAGACACCTGTAGAGCATCTTTATAATCACCCAGTTACGTTGTGACGTTTGATAGCACACAAGGTGTTCCTCTGGTATTCGGTAGTTGCATAATCTCATAGTGAGAGGAACATGTATAAGTCATGAAGAAAGCAATAGCAATAAAACTAAACGATCATTATGCTAAGCTAACGGATGGGTCTTGTCCATCACATCATTCTCTAATGATGTGATCCCGTTCATCAAATGACAACACATGTCTATGGCTAGGAAACTTAACCATCTTTGATTAACGAGCTAGTCAAGTTGAGGCTGCTACCTCTTGAGCATGCGTTGGTTTTCCCTTGAAGAGGAAAGGGTGATGCAGCAAAGTAGCGTAAGTATTTCCCTCAGTTTTTGAGAACCAAGGTATCAATCCAGTAGGAGACTACACGCAAGTCCCTAGTACCTGCACAAACAATTAAGAACCTTGCAACCAACGCGATAAAGGGGTTGTCAATCCCTTCACGGCCACTTGCAAAAGTGAGATCTGATAGAGATAATAAGATAAATATTTTTGGTATTTTTGTTGTATAGACTGAAAAGTAAAGATTGCAAAATAAAATAGATTGGAAACTTATATGATGGAAAGTATACCCAGGGGCCATAGGTTTCACTAGTGGCTTCTCTCAAGATAGCATATTCTACGGTGGGTGAACAAATTACTGTCGAGCAATTGATGGAAAAGCGCATGGTTATGAGAATATCTAGGCATGATCATGTATATAGGCATCACGTCCGTGTCAAGTAGACCGAAATGATTCTGCATCTACTACTATTACTCCACACGTCGACCGCTATCCAGGATGCATCAAGAGTATTAAGTTCATAAGAAGAGAGTAACGCATTAGGCAAGATGACATGATGTAGAGGGATAAACTCAAGCAATATGATATAAACCCCATATTTTTATCCTCGATGGCAACTATACAATACGTGCCTTGCTGCCCCTACTGTCACTGGGAAAGGACACCACAAGATTGAACCCGAAGCTAAGCACTTCTCCCATTGCAAGAAAGATCAATCTAGTAGGCCAAACCAAACTGATAATTCGAAGAGACTTGCAAAGATATCAAATCATGCATATAAGAATTCAGAGAAGATTCAAATATTGTTCATAGATAAACTTGATCATAAACCCACAATTCATCGGATCTCGACAAACACACCACAAAAAGTATTACATCGAATAGATGTCCAAGAAGATCGAGGAGAACTTTGTATTGAGATCCGAAGAGAGAGAAGAAGCCATCTAGCTAATAACTATGGACCCGAAGGTCCGTGGTAAACTACTCACACATCATCGGAGAGGCTATGGTGTTGATGTAGAAGCCCTCCGTGATCGATTCCCCCTCCGGCGGAGCGCCGGAAAAGGCCCCAAGATGGGATCTCACGGGTACAGAAGGTTGCGGCGGTGGAAATAGGGTTTCGTGGTGCTCCTGAATGTTTTCAGGGTATATGAGTATATATAGGCAAAAGAAGTAGGTCGGTGGAGCCACGAGGGGCCCATGAGGGTGGGGGCACGCCTACCCCCCTGGGCATGCCTCCCTACCTCGTGTCCGCCTCCTTGCTTCCTTGAAGTCCAGTCCAAGTCTCCTGGATTACGTTTGTTCCAAAAACGATCCTCGCGAAGGTTTCATTCCGTTTGGATTTGATATTCCTTTTCTGCGAAACACTGAAATAGGCAAAAAAAATAGCAATTTGCACTGGGCCTTCGGTTAGTAGGTTAGTCCCAAAAATAATATAAAAGTGCATAATAAAGCCCATTAAACATCCAAAACAGATAATATAATAGCATGGAACAATAAAAAATTATAGATACGTTGGAGACGTATCAAGCATCCCCAGGCTTAATTCCTGCTCGTCCTCGAGTAGGTAAACGATAAAAACAATTTTTTTGATGTGGAATGCTACCTAACATAATCTTCAATGTAATTTTCTTTATTGTGGCATGAATGTTCAGATCCGAAAGATTCAAGATAAAAGTTCAATATTGACATAAAAATAATATTACTTCAAGCATACTAGCTAAGCAATCATGTCTTCTCAAAATAATACGGCCAGAGAAAGTTCATCCCTATAAAATCATATAGTTTGGTCATGCTCCATTTTCGTCACAGAAGAATGCTCTCTTCATGCACAACCCCGATGACAAGCCAAGCAATTGTTTCATACTTTAGTAATCTCAAACTTTTTCAACCTTCACGCAATATATGAGTGTGAGCCATGGATATAGCAATATGGGTGGAATAGAATATAATGATGGGGGTTGTGTGGAGAAGACAAAAAAAGATAAAGTCTCACATTGACGCGGCTAATCAACGGGCTAGGGAGATGCCCATCAATTGATGTCAATGCAAGGAGTAGGGATTGCCATGCAACGGATGCACTAGAGCTATAAATGGATGAAAGCTCAACAAAAGAAACTAAGTGGGTGTGTGTCCAACTTGCTTGCTCATGAAGACCTAGGGCATTTGAGGAAGCCCATTGTTGGAATATACAAGCCAAGTTTTATAATGAAAAATTCCCACTAGTATATGAAAGTGACAAAATAAGAGACTCTCTATCATAGAGATCATGGTGCTACTTTGAAGCACAAGTGTGGAAAAGGATAGTAACATTGTCCCTTTTATTTATTTATTTTTTGGGCCTTTCCTTTTTTGTATTTGGACTTTTTTCGGGACAATGCTCTAATAATGATGATCATCACACTTCTATTTATTTACAACTCAAAGATTACAACTCGATACTAGAACAAAATATGACTCTACATGGATGCCTCCGGCGGTGTACCGGTATAGGCAATGAATCAAGAGTGACATGTATGATAAATTATGCATGGTGGCTTTGCCACAAATACGATGTCAACTACATGATCATGCAAGGCAATATGACAATGATGAAGCGTGTCATAATAAATGAAACGGTGGAAAGTTGCATGGCAATATATCTCGGAATGGCTATGGAAATGCCATAATAGGTAGGTATGGTGGCTGTTTTGAGGAAGATATAAGGAGGTTTATGTGTGATATAGCATATCATATCACGGGGTTTGGATGCACCGGCGAAGTTTGCACCAACTCTCAAGGTGAGAAAGGGCAATGCACGGTACCGAAGAGGCTAGCAATGATGGAAGGGTGAGAGTGCGTATAATCAATGGACTCAACATTAGTCATAACGAACTCACATACTTATTGCAAAAATCTACAAGTCATCAAAAACCAAGCATTACGCGCATGCTCCTAGGGGGATAGATTGGTAGGAAAAGACCATCGCTCGCCCCCGACCGCCACTCATAAGGATGACAATCAAAGAACACCTCATGTTTCAAATTTGTTACACAACGGTTACCATACGTGCATGCTACGGGACTTGCAAACTTCAACACAAGTATTTCTCAAATTCACAATTAATCAACTAGCACAACTTTGATATCACCATCTTCATATCTCAAAACAATCATCAAGTATCAAACTTCTCATAGTATTCAATGCACTCTATATGAAAGTTTTTATTATACCCATCTTGGATGCCTATCATATTAGGACTAATTATTTTTTAACCAAAGCAAATTACCATGTTGTTCTAAAAGACTCTCAAATTAATATAAGTGAAGCATGAGAGATCAATAATTTCTATAAAATAAAACCACCACTGTGCTCTAAAAGATATAAGCGAAGCACTAGAGCAAAATTATCTAGCTCAAAAGATATAAGTGAAGCACATAGAGTATTTGTAAGGGCATTTTTATCCCTAAGATGTTTTGGTGATTGATGACAATGCTTTTGCGGACTAATTGTGTGCATTGAGTTTTTCAGAGATTCATCCTTTGGCACGAGACGATTCCCTCCCCTCGGAGTTTGAAGCGAAGAAGGTGTAGTCCTTTCTAATTAGTTTGGTGGACTAGTTTTGTAGGGTTCACCGTACTATCAAGAGGAGGTCCGCTTTGGAAAGGCTAGGGTGGAATCATCACGTACACTTCCTTTGCACACCCTCCGAGCCTTTCCGCTTCGATGATGAGCTCGTTCCCCTCTCTCCGTGTGCCCTCTTTGGTCCCAGCGGTAGTACCGCGGGCCGGAGCGGTAGTACCGCTTGGGTGCTACAAGCGGCAGTACCGCTCCACAGCGGTAGTACCGCTGTAGCCCCCAGCCGTAGTACCGCTGCGGTTCATGCTAGTACCGCCTCGATTCAAGGGGTCTTTTTCCGTGTCGGGTTTTACGGTACTAGCCACAGCAGTGGGGGCGGTAGTACCGCTCGTGTGCGGTAGTACCGCTCTGGGCCCAGCGGCAGTACCGCGAGGGGGAGCGGTAGTACCGTTGGCCAAGCGGTAGTACCGCTCTCTGCGGGGCTGAAGTGGGTAACGGTTGGATTGCTCCCCCCACTATAAAAGGGGGTCTTCTTCCCCAAAGTTGACCTACCTCTTCCCCCAAAAGCTCCATTGTTGCTCCAAGCTCCATTTTCGCCCGATCTCTCTCCCTAGCCAATCAAACTTGTTGATTTGCTCGGGATTGGTTGAGAAGGCCCCGATCTACACTTCCACCAAGAGAAATTTGGTTCCCCCCCTAATCCCTAGCGGATCTTGTTACTCTTGGGTGTGTGAGCACCCTAGACGGTTGAGGTCACCGTGGAGCCATAGTCCAATGTGGTGAAGCTTCGTGGTGTTGTTGGGAGCCTCCAATTAAGTTGTGGAGATTGCCCCAACCTTGTTTGTAAAGGTTCGGTCGCCGCCTTCAAGGGCACCAATAGTGGAATCACGGCATCTCGCATTGTGTGAGGGCGTGAGGAGAATACGGTGGCCCTAGTGGCTTCTTGGGGAGCATTGTGCCTCCACACCGCTCTAACGGAGACTTACTTCCCCTCAAAAGGAAGGAACTTCGGTAACACATCCTTTTCTCCACCAGCTCCACTCTTGGTTATCTCTTACCTTTACTTGTGCACGCTTATATTGTGTTGTATCCCTTTCTTACTTGTGCGCTTGTTGTTGTTGCATCATATAGGTTGCTCACCTAGTTGCATATCTAGACAACCTACTTTGATGCAAAGTTTAAATTGGTAAAGAAAAGCTAAAAATTGTTAGTTGCCTATTCACCCCCCCTCTAGTCAACTATATCGATCCTTTCAGTATTCTAATAAATTCCGATTCATGTGTGTCTCTCCAAAAGGTGTGTACAGAAAGGATGATTGTGGTAAACTAAAAAGCAAAGACTCAAATCATACAAGACGCTCCAAGCAAAACACATATCATGTGGTGAATAAAAATATAGCCTCAAGTAAAGTTACCGATGGACGAAGACGAAAGAGGGGACGCCTTCCGGGGCATCCCCAAGCTTAGGCTTTTGGTTGTCCTTGAATTTTACCTTGGGGTGCCTTGGGCATCCCCAAGCTTAGGCTCTTGCCACTCCTTATTCCATAATCCATCAAATCTTTACCCAAAACTTGAAAACTTCACAACACAAAACTCAACAGAAAATCTCATGAGCTCTGTTAGTGCAAGAAAACAAAACACCACAATAAAGTACTGTAATGAACTCATTATTTATTTATATTGGTGTTAAACCTACTTTATTCCAACTTCTCTATGGTTCATACCCCCCGATACTAGCCATAGATTCATCAAAATAAGCAAACAACACACGAAAAACAGAATCTGTCAAAAACAGAACAGTCTGTAGTAATCTGTACCAAACGCAAACTTCTGTAACTCAGAAAAATCTACCAAAATAGGAAAACCTATATAATTTGTTTATTGATCTACTGCAATTGGAATCAGTATTTTTATCACGTTCTGGTGATTTTTAACAATTGTTTTCATGAGCAGAAAGTTTCTGACTTTTTCAGCAAGATCAAATAATTACTATCCAAGAAGATCCTATAGGTTTTACTTGGCACAAACACTAATTAAAACATAAAACCAAATATAACCATAGGCTAGATGAATTATTTATTCAAAAATAGAAAGGAAATATATTGGGTTGTCTCCCAACAAGCGCTTTTCTTTAACGCCCCAAGCTAGGCATTAATAATTTTGATGATGCTCACATGAAAGACAAGAATTGAAGCGCAAAGAGAGCATCATGAAACACGTAACAAACACATCTCAGTCTAACATACTTCCTATGCATAGGCATTTTATAAGCAAACAAATTATCATAGCAAGCAAAAATTAGCATATGCAAGGAAGAAGAAAGAGATGATAGCAATCTCAACATGACGAGAGGTAATTTAGTAAGATAAAAATTTCTACAACCATATTTTCCTCTCTCATAATAATTACATGTAGGATCATAGGAAAATTCAACAAAATAGCTATCACATAACATATTCTCAACATGATCCACATGCATGCGAAGTTGACACTCTTGCAAAATAGTGGGATCTAAAGTCGACACTTTTCCAAACCCACTTTCAATTTTATTGCAAACATTATTATCAATCTCATATTCATCATGGGGCTTAAATAAATTTTCAAGATCATAAGAAGAATCACCCCAATCATGATCATTGCAACAAGTCGTGGACATAGCAAAACTAGCATCCCCAAGCTTAGGGTTTTGCATATTATTAGCACACAATTGACATCAATAGAATTTATAATATCATCATTGCAATCATGCTTTTTATTCAAAGATCTATCGTGAATCACTTCATAAAGTACTTCATCACAATTTTCAGATTCTCGAATTTCAAGCAAAACTTCATAAAGATAATCTAGTGCACAAAACTCACTAGCAATTGGTTCATCATAATTGGATCTCTTAAAAAGATTAGCAAGCGGATGAGGATCCATAGATTTTAGGTTCTCTATTTAGCAATAAATAAACAATTATTCCAACCAAATGAGCAAACGAGCCAAGTAAGACATCAAGGCAAACGAGAAGACGAACAGAAAAAGGGCGAATAAAACGGCAAGGGTGAAGTGGGGGAGAGGAAAACGAGAGGAAAATGGCAAATAATGTAATGCGAGGGATAAGAGTTTGTGATGGGTACTTGGTATGTCTTGACTTGTGCATAAATCTCCCCGGCAACGGCGCCAGAAATCGGCTCGTTGACGGGAGATCAAATCTTGACTTGACTTGGCATAAACCTCCCCGGCAACGGCGCCAGAAATCCTTCTTGCTACCTCTTGAGCATGCGTTGGTTTTCCCTTGAAGAGGAAAGGGTGATGCAGCAAAGTAGCGTAAGTATTTCCCTCGGTTTTTTGAGAACCAAGGTATCAATCCAGTAGGAGACTACACGCAAGTCCCTAGTACCTGCACAAACAATTAAGAACCTTGCAACCAACGCGATAAAGGGGTTGTCAATCCCTTCACGGCCACTTGCAAAAGTGAGATCTGATAGAGATAATAAGATAAATATTTTTGGTATTTTTGTTGTATAGATTGAAAAGTAAAGATTGCAAAATAAAATAGATTGGAAACTTATATGATAGAAAGTAGACCCGGGGGCCATAGGTTTCAGTAGTGGCTTCTCTCAAGATAGCATATTCTACGGTGGGTGAACAAATTATTGTCCAGCAATTGATAGAAAAGCGCATAGTTATGAGAATATCTAGGCATGATCATGTATATAGGCATCACGTCCGTGTCAAGTAGACCGAAACGATTCTGCATCTACTACTATTACTCCACACATCGACCGCTATCCAGCATGCATCTAGAGTATTAAGTTCATAAGAAGAGAGTAACGCATTAGGCAAGATGACATGATGTAGAGGGATAAACTCAAGCAATATGATATAAACCCCATCTTTTTATCCTCAATGGCAACAATACAATACGTGCCTTGCTGCCCTACTGTCACTAGGAAAGGACACCGCAAGATTGAACGCAAAGCTAAGCACTTCTCCCATTGCAAGAAAGATCAATCTAGTAGGCCAAACCAAACTGATAATTCGAAGGGACTTGCAAAGATATCAAATCACGCATATAAGAATTCAGAGAAGATTCAAATATTGTTCATAGATAAACTTGATCATAAACCCACAATTCATCGGATCTCGACAAACACACCGCAAAAATTATTACATCGAATAGATCTCCAAGAAGATCGAGGAGAACTTTGTATTGAGATCCAAAGAGAGAGAAGAAGCCATCTAGCTAATAACTACGGACCCGAAGGTCTGTGGTAAACTACTCACACATCATCGGAGAGGCTATGGTGTTGATGTAGAAGCCCTTCGTGATTGATTCCCCCTCCGACGGAGCGCCGGAAAAGGCCCCAAGATGGGATCTCACGGGTACAGAAGGTTGCGGTGGTGGAAATAGGGTTTCGTGGTGCTCCTGGATGTTTTCAGGGTATATGAGTATATATAGGCAAAAGAAGTAGGTAGGTGGAGCCACGAGGGTGGGGGCGCGCCTACCCCCCTGGTCAACCTGGCAGTCGGGTCGGGTATCACCGGGTCGACCCTAACCAGACCCATGCCCGAGTTCACTATCGGGCAGAGCACCCACCCGCTACCCTACCCGTAGGTCTCAACTCAGCCCCATGCCCGAACCCGACGGGTCACCCTACCCTATCGGGCACCCAGCGGGCACGCACGCAATAGCACACACAGGCAGCGACCTGCTGTATTTATAGCCTTGCTGCTGCTCCCTTCCTTGCTACCTTGGCGAGGTGGTACTAATTCTTCTAGGTGAAGCGAATGCATCAGCGTGTGTAGCTAGTCTCATTTGCATGGGTCGATAGAAAAGGAAAAGAACAGCGTATAAAAAAGAGCAGCAAGGGCCTGCTACTACTAGCGTGCTAGCGTACTACCAAGTGATGTGGGCTGTGACTGCTAAAAAAAGTGATGTGGGCTGTGTGATCTACTAAAACAAACTGGGTTGTATATTGAGTGGCTAGCAAATGGCAGCAGTGAGCCATATTTGTCTCAAAAAATGCACTGAACCATATATGTAACATACAGAAATAGGGGCATGCGAGGCCAGGTCACTAGTTTAGGGTCTTTTTATACCGAGACCCACACGTCTGTTAATCGGGCGACCCATCGGGCAACCCATGAGCATGACCTTATGCCCATACCCTACCCATGACTAATCGGGTTACCCATCGGGCTTACCCACGGGTGAAAATGGCGACCCATACCCTACCCATTCGGGTCGGGTGCCCATGGGCGCGGCCGCCCATGGGTCGGATTGCCAGGTTGACCCCCTGGGCGCGCCTCCCTACCTCGTGGCCACCTCGTTGCTTCCTTGACGTCCACTCCAAGTCTCCTGGATTCCGTTTGTTCCAAAAACGATCCTCGCGAAGGTTTCATTCCGTTTGGATTCCGTTTGATATTCCTTTTCTGCGAAACACTGAAATAGGCAAAAAAAACAGCAATTTGCACTGGGCCTTTGGTTAGTAGGTTAGTCCCAAAAATAATATAAAAGTGCATAATAATGCCCATTAAACATCCAAAATAGATAATATAATAGCATGGAACAATCAAAAATTATAGATACGTTGGAGACGTATCAGAGGCATACTAGGGACACTCTGTTTTGTCTATGTATTCACACATGTATCAAGTTTCTGGTTAATACAATTCTAGCATGAATAATAAACATTTATCATGATATAAGGAAATATAAATAACAACTTTATTATTGCCTCTAGGGCATATTTCCTTCAGTCTCCCACTTGCACTAGAGTCAATAATCTAGTTCACATCGCCTTGTGATTTAACACCAATAGTTCACATCGTCATGTGATTTAACACTCTATAGTTCACATCGTCATGTGACCAATACCCAAAGGGTTTACTAGAGTCAATAATCTAGTTCACATCTGAAGGAAATATGCCCTAGAGGTAATAATAAAGTTATTATTTATTTCCTTATATCATGATAAATGTTTATTATTCATGCTAGAATTGTATTAACCGGAAACATAATGCATGTGTGAATACATAGACAAACAGAATGTCACTAGTATGCCTCTACTTGACTAGCTCGTTAATCAAAGATGGTTAAGTTTCCTAACCATAGACATGAGTTGTCATTTGATTAACGGGATCACATCATTAGGAGAATGATGTGATTGACATGACCCATTCTCTTAGCTTAGCACATGATCGTTTAGTATGTTGCTATTGCTTTCTTCATGACTTATACATGTTCCTATAACTATGAGATTATGAAACTCCCGATTACCGGAGGAACACTTTGTGTGCTACCAAACGTCACAACGTAACTGGGTGTTTATAAAGGTGCTCTACAGGTGTCTCCGAAGGTACTTGTTGAGTTGGCATAGATCGAGATTAGGATTTGTCACTCCGATTGTCGGAGAGGTAACTCTGGGCCCTCTCGGTAATGCACATCACTATAAGCCTTGCAAGCAATGTGACTAATGAGTTAGTTGCGGGATGTTGCATTACGGAACGAGTAAAGAGACTTGCCGGTAACGAGATTGAACTAGGTATTGAGATACCGACGATCGAATCTCGGGCAAGTAACATACCGATGACAAAGGGAACAATGTATGTTGTTATGCGGTTTGATCGATAAAGATCTTCATAGAATATGTAGGAACCAATATGAGCATCCAGGTTCCGCTATTGTTATTGACCGGAGACATGTCTCGGTCATGTCTACATAGTTCTCGAACCCGTAGGGTCCGCACGCTTAAAGTTCTGTGACGATCGGTATTATGAGTTTATATGTTTTGATGTACCGAAAGTAGTTCGGAGTCCCGGATGTGATCACGGACGTGACGAGGAGTCTCGAAATGGTCGAGACATAAAGATTGATATATTGGAAGCCTATATTTGGACATCTGAAGAGTTCCAGGTGAAATCGGGATTTTACCGGAGTGCCGGAGGGGTTACCAGAACCCCCCAGGGGTTAATGGGCCTTGTTGGCCCTAGTGGAGAGAGAGAGGGGCCGGCCAGGGCAGGCCGCGCGCCCCCTCCCCCTCTGGTCCGAATTGGACTAGGAAGGGGGGGGCAGTGCCCCCCTTTCCTTCTCCTTCTCCCCCTTCCTTCCCCCTCCTAGTAGGACTAGGAAAGAGGGGAGTCCTACTCCTACTAGGAGGAGGACTCCTCCTCCTGGTGTGCCCTACAGGGCCGGCCGGCCTCCCCCTTGCTCCTTTATATACGGGGGCAGGGGCACCCTAGAACACACAAGTTGATCATTGATCTCTCCCGGCCGTGTGCGGTGCCCCCCTCCACCATAATCCACCTCGGTCATATTGTAGCGGTGCTTAGGCGAAGCCATGCATCGGTAACTTCATCAACATCGTCATCACGCCGTCGTGCTGATGAAACTCTCCTTCGAGCTCTACTGGATCGTGAGTTCGCGGGACATCACCGAGCTGAACATGTGCTGAACACGGAGGTGCCGTGTGTTCGGTACTGAGGATCGGTCGATCGTGAAGACGTACGACTACATCAACCGCGTTCTCATAACGCTTCCGCTTTCGGTCTACGAGGGTACGTGGACACACTCTCCCCTCTCGTTGCTATACATCACCATGATCTTGCATGTGCGTGGGAATTTTTTTGAAATTACTACGTTCCCCAACAGTGGCATTCGAGCCAGGTTTATGCGTAGATGTTATATGCATGAGTAGAACACAAGTGAGTTGTGGGCGATACAAGTCATACGGCTTACCATCATGTCACACTTTGGTTCGGCGGTATTGTTGGATGAAGCGGCCCGGACCGACATTACGCGTACGCTTACGCGAGACTGGTTTTACCGCCATGCTTTGCACACATGTGACTAGCGGGTGTCAGTTTCTCCAACTTTAGTTGAACCAAGTGTGGCTATGCCCGGTCCTTGTGAAGGTTAAAACAACACCAACTTGACGAACTATCGTTGTGGTTTTGATGCGTAGGTAAGAACGGTTCTTACTCAGCCCGTAGCAGCCACGTAAAACTTGCAACAACAAAGTAGAGGACGTCTAACTTGTTTTTGCAGGGCATGTTGTGATGTGATATGGTCAAGACATGATGCTAAATTTTATTGTATGAGATGATCATGTTTTGTAACCGAGTTATCGGCAACTGGCATGAGCCATATGGTTGTCGCTTTATTGTATGAAATGCAATCGCCATGTAATTGCTTTACTTTATCACTAAGCGGTAGCAATAGTCGTAGAAGCAATAGTTGGCGAGACGACAACGTTGCTACGATGGAGATCAAGGTGTCGCGCCGGTGACGATGGTGATCATGACAGTGCTTTGGAAATGGAGATCAAAGGCACAAGATGATGATGGCCATATCATATCACTTATATTGATTGCATGTGATGTTTATCCTTTATGCATCTTATTCTGCTTTGATTGACGGTAGCATTATAAGATGATCTCTCACTAAATTTCAAGGTAAAAGTTTTCTCCCTGAGTATGCACCGTTGCCAAAGTTCGTCGTGCCGAGACACCACGTGATGATCGGGTGTGATAAGCTAAACGTTCATCTACAACGGGTGCAAGCCAGTTTTTGCACACGCAGAATACTCGGGTTAAACTTGACGAGCCTAGCATATGCAGATATGGCCTCGGAACACCGAGACCGAAAGGTCGAGCGTGAATCATATAGTAGATATGATCAACATAGTGATGTTCACCATTGAAAACTACTCCATTTCACGTGATGATCGGTTATGGTTTAGTTGATTTGGATCACGTGATCACTTAGATGATTAGAGGGATGTCTATCTAAGTGGGAGTTCTTAAGTAATATTATTAATTGAACTTCAATTTGTCATGAACTTAGTACCTGATACTATTTTGCTTGTCTATGTTGTTGTAGATAGATGGCCCGTGCTGTTGTTCCGTTGAATTTTAATGCGTTCCTTGAGAAAGCAAAGTTGAAAGATGATGGTAGCAATTACACGGACTGGGTCCGTAACTTGAGGATTATCCTCATTGCTGCACAGAAGAATTACGTCCTGGAAGCACCGCTAGGTGCCAAACCTGCTGCAGGAGTTGAACCAGATGTTATGAACGTCTGGCAAAGCAAAGCTGATGACTACTCGATAGTTTAGTGTGCCATGCTTTACGGCTTAGAACCCGGACTTCAACAACGTTTTGAATGTCATAGAGCATATGAGATGTTCCAGGAGTTGAAGTTAATATTTCAAGCAAATGCCCAGATTGAGAGATATGAAGTCTCCAATAAGTTCTACAACTGCAAGATGGAGGAGAATAGTTCTGTCAGTGAGCATATACTCAGAATGTCTGGGTATAACAATCACTTGATTCAACTGGGAGTTAATCTTCCGGATGATAGTGTTATTGACAGAATTCTTCAATCACTGCCACCAAGCTACAAGAGCTTCGTGATGAACTATAATATGCAAGGGATGGATAAGACAATTCCCGAGCTCTTCGCGATGCTAAAAGCTGCGGAGGTAGAAATCAAGGAGCATCAAGTGTTGATGGTCAACAAGACCACCAGTTTCAAGAAAAAGGGCAAAGGGAAGAAGAAGGGGAACTTCAAGAAGAACAACAAACAAGTTGCTGCTCAGGAGAAGAAACCCAAGTTTGGACCTAAGCCTGAGACTGAGTGCTTCTACTGCAAACAGACTGGTCACTTGAAGCGGAACTGCCCCAAGTATTTGGCGGATAAGAAGGATGGCAAGGTGAACAAAGGTATATGTGTTATACATGTTATTGATGTGTACCTTACTAGAGCTCGCAGTAGCACCTGGGTATTTGATACTGGTTCTGTTGCTAATATTTGCAACTCGAAACAGGGACTACAGATTGAGCGAAGATTGGCTAAGGACGAGGTGACGATGCGCGTGGGAAATGGTTCCAAAGTCGATGTGATCGCCCTCGGCACGCTACCTCTACATCTACCTTCGGGATTAGTTTTAGACCTAAATAATTGTTATTTGGTGCCAGCGTTAAGCATGAACATTATATATGGATCTTGTTTGATGCGAGACGGTTATTCATTTAAATCTGAGAATAATGGTTCTTCTATTTATATGAGTAATATCTTTTATGGTCATGCACCCTTGAAGAGTGGTCTATTTGTGTTAAATCTCGATAGTAGTGATACACATATTCATAATGTTGAAGCCAAAAGATGCAGAGTTGATAATGATAGTGCAACTTATTTGTGGCACTACCGTTTGGGTCATATTGGTGTAAAGCGCATGAAGAAACTCCATACTGATGGACTTCTGGAATCACTTGATTATGAATCACTTGGTACTTGCGAACCATGCCTCGTGGGCAAGATGACTAAAACGTCGTTCTCCGGAACAATGGAGCGAGCAACAGATTTGTTGGAAATCATACATATTGATATATGTGGTCCAATGAATATTGAGGCTCGCGGCGGGTATCGTTATTTTCTCACCTTCACAGATGATTTGAGCAGATATGGGTATATCTACTTAATGAAACATAAGACTGAAACATTTGAAAAGTTCAAAGAATTTCAGAGTGAACTTGAAAATCATCGTAACAAGAAAATAAAGTTTCTATGATCTGATCATGGAGGAGAATATTTGAGTTACAAGTTTGGTCTACATTTGAAACAATGCGGAATAGTTTCGCAACTCACGCCACCCGGAACACCACAACGTAATGGTGTGTCTGAACGTCGTAATTGTACTTTACTATATATGGTGCGATCTATGATGTCTCTTACTGATTTACCGCTATCGTTTTGGGGTTATGCTTTAGAGACAACTGCATTCACGTTAAATAGGGCACCATCGAAATCCGTTGAGACGACACCTTATGAACTTTGGTTTGGCAAGAAACCAAAGTTGTCGTTTCTTAAAGTTTGGGGCTGCGATGCTTATGTGAAAAAGCTTCAACCTGATAAGCTCGAACCCAAATCGGAGAAATGTGTCTTCATAGGATACCCAAAGGAAACTGTTGGGTACACCTTCTATCACAGATCCGAAGGCAAAACATTCGTTGCTAAGAATGGATCCTTTCTAGAGAAGGAGTTTCTCTTGAAAGAAGTGAGTGGGAGGAAAGTAGAACTTGATGAGGTAACTGTACCTGCTCCCTTATTGGAAAGTAGTTCATCACAGAAACCGGTTCCTGTGACACCTACACCAATTAGTGAGGAAGCTAATGATGATGATCATGAAACTTCAGATCAAGTTACTACCGAACCTCGTAGGTCAACCAGAGTAAGATCCGCACCAGAGTGGTATGGTAAACCTGTTCTGGAGGTCATGTTACTTGACCATGACGAACCTACGAACTATGAGGAAGCGATGATGAGCCGAGATTCCGCGAAATGGCTTAAGGCCATGAAATCTGAGATGGGATCCATGTATGAGAACAAAGTATGGACTTTGGTTGACTTGGCCGATGATCAGCAAGCCATAGAGAATAAATGGATCTTCAAGAAGAAGACTGACACTAATGGTAATGTTACTGTCTACAAAGCTCGACTTGTTGTGAAAGGTTTTCGACAAGTTCAAGGAGTTGACTACGATGAGACCTTCTCACCCGTAGCGATGCTTAAGTCTGTCCGAATCATGTTAGCAATTGCCGCATTTTATGATTATGAAATTTGGCAAATGGATGTCAAAATTGCATTCCTTAATAGTTATTATTTATTTATTTCCTTATATCATGATAAATGTTTATTATTCATGCTAGAATTGTATTAACCGGAAACATAATGCATGTGTGAATACATAGACAAACAGAATGTCACTAGTATGCCTCTACTTGACTAGCTCGTTAATCAAAGATGGTTAAGTTTCCTAACCATAGACATGAGTTGTCATTTTATTAACGGGATCACATCATTAGGAGAATGATGTGATTGACATGACCCATTCCGTTATCTTAGCACTTGGTCGTTTAGTATGTTGCTATTGCTTTCTTCATGACTTATACATGTTCCTATAACTATGAGATTATGCAACTCTGATTACCGGAGGAACACTTTATGTGCTACCAAACGTCACAATGTAACTGGGTGATTATAAAGGTGCTCTACAGGTGTCTCCGAAGGTACTTGTTGAGTTGGCATAGATCGAGATTAGGATTTGCACTCCGATTGTCGGAGAGGTATCTCTGGGCCCTCTCAGTAATGCACATAACTATAAGCCTTGCAAGCAATGTGACTAATGAGTTAGTTGCGGGATGATGCATTACGGAATGAGTAAAGAGACTTGCCGGTAACGAGATTGAACTAGGTATTGAGATACCGACGATCGAATCTCGGGCAAGTAACATACCGATGACAAAGGGAACAACGTATGTTGTTATGCGGTTTGACCGATAAACATCTTCGTAGAATATGTAGGAACCAATATGAGCATCCAGGTTCCGCTATTGGTTATTGACCGGAGACATGTCTCGGTCATGTATACATAGTTCTCGAACCCGTAGGGTCCGCACGCTTAAAGTTCTGTGACGATCGGTATTATGAGTTTATATGTTTTGATGTACCAAAAGTAGTTCGGAGTCCCGGATGTGATCACGGACATGACGAGGAGTCTCGAAATGGTACAGACATAAAGATTGATATATTGGAAGCCTATATTTGGACATCGGAAGAGTTCCGGGTGAAATCGGGATTTTACCGGAGTGCCGGAGGGGTTACCGGAACCCCCCAGGGGTTAATGGGCCTTGTTGGCCCCTAGTGGAGAGAGAGAGGGGCCGACCAGGGCAGCCCGCGCGCCCCCTTCCCCTCTGGTCTGAATTGGACTAGGAAGATGGGGGGCGACGCCCCCCTTTCCTTCTCTTTCTCGCCCTTTCTTTCCCCCTCCTAGTGGGAGTAGGAAAGAGGGGAGTCCTTCTCCTACTATGAGGAGGACTCCTCCTCCTGGCGCGCCCGACAGGGCCGGCCGGCCTCCCCCCTTGCTCCTTTATATACGGGGGCAGGGGAGCACCCTAGAACACACAAGTTGAACATTGATCTCTCCCAGCCGTGTGCGGTGCCCCCCTCCACCATAATCCACCTCGGTCACATCATAGCGGTGCTTAGGCGAAGCCCTGCGTCGGTAACTTCATCAACATCGTCATCACGCCGCCGTGCTGACGAAACTCTCCTTCGAGCTCTACTGGATCGTGAGTTCGCGGGACGTCATCGAGCTGAACGTGTGCTGAACACGGAGGTGCCGTGCGTTCGGTACTGAGGATCGGTCGATCGTGAAGACGTACGACTACATCAACCGCATTGTCATAACGCTTCCGCTTTCGGTCTACGAAGGTAAGTGGACACACTCTCCCCTCTCATTGATATGCATCACCATGATCTTGCATGTGTGTAGGAATCTTTTTGAAATTACTACGTTCCCCAACAACATCGCCATGTGATTAACACCTAAAGAGTACTAAGCTGTGATCATGTTTTGCTTGTGAGAGAAGTTCAGTCAACGGGTCTTCCACATTCAGATTCGTATGTATTTTGCAAATTTCTATGTCTACAATGCTCTGCACGGAGCTAATTTAGCTAATTGCTCCCACTTTCAATATGTATCCGGATTGTGACTTAGAGTCATCCAGATCGGTGTCAAAGCTTGCATCGACGTAACTCTTTACGATGAACTCTTTATCACCTCCATAACCGAGAAATATTTCCTTAGTCCTCTAAGGATAATTTTGACCGCTATCTAGTGATCTACTCCTAGATCAAAATTGTACTCCTTTGCCAAAATCAGGGCAGGGTATACAATAGGTCTGGTACATAGCATGGCATACTTTATAGAACCTATGGCTGAGGCATAGGGAATGACTTTCATTCTCTCTCTATCTTCTGTCGTGGTCAGGCTTTGAGTCTTACTCAACTTCACACCTTGCAACACAAGCAAGAACTCTTTCTTTGACTGTTCCATTTTGAACTACTTCAAAAACTTCTCAAGGTATATACTCATTGAAAAAACTTATCAAGCGTCTTGATCTATCTCTATAGATCTTGATGCTCAATATGTAAGCAGCTTCACCGAGGTCTTTCTTTGAAAAACTCCTTTCAAACACTCATTTATGCTTTCCAGAAAATTCTACATCATTTCCGATCGACAATATGTCATTCATATATACTTATGAGAGAGGCTGTAGTGCTCCCACTCACTTTCTTGTAAATACAGGCTTCAGCGCAAGTCTGTATAAAACTATATGCTTTGATCAACTCATCAAAGTGTATATTCCAACTCCGAGATGCTTGCACCAGTCCATAGATGGATCGCTGGAGCTTTGCACACTTTGTTAGCACCTTTAGGATCGACAAAACCTTCTGGTTGCATCATATACAACTCTTCTTTAAGAAATCCATTAAGGAATGCAGGTTTGACATCCATTTGCCAAATTTCATAAAATACGACAATTGCTAACATGATTCGGACAGACTTTTAAGCATTGATACAGGTGAGAAAATCTCATCGTAGTCAACACCTTGAACTTGTCGAAAACCTTTTTCGACAATTCGATCTTTGTAGATAGTACCACTACTATCAGCGTCTGTCTTCCTCTTGAAGATCCATTTATTCTTAATGGCTTGCCGATCATCGGGCAACTCCACCAAAGTTCACACTTTGTTCTCATATATGGATCCTATCTCAGATTTCATGGCCTCAAGCCATTTCACAGAATCTGGGCTCATCATCGCTTCCTCATAGTTCGTAGGTTCGTCATGGTCTAGTAACATGACTTCCAGAACAGGATTACCATACCACTCTGGTGCGGACCGTACTGTGGTTGACCTACGAGGTTCGGTAGTAACTTGATCTGAAGTTTCATGATTATCATCATTAGCTTCCTCATTAATTGGTGTAGGAATCACTAGAACTGATTTCTGTGATGAACTACTTTCCAATTCGGGAGAAGGTACAATTACCTCTTCAAGTTCTACTTTCCTCCCACTCACTTCTTTCGAGAGAAACTCCTTCTCTAGAAAGTATCCATTTTTAGCAACGAATATCTTGCCTTCGTATCTGTGATAGAAGGTGTACCCAACAGTTTCCTTTGGGTATCCTATGAAGACACATTTCTATGATTTGGGTTCGAGCTTATCAGGTTGAAACTTTTTCACATAAGCATCGCCACCCCAAACTTTAAGAAACGACAGCTTAGGTTTCTTGCCAAACCACAGTTCATATGGTGTCATCTCAACGGATTTAGATGGTGCCCTATTTAATGTGAATGCAGTTGTCTCTAATGCATAACCCCAAAACAATAGTGGTAAATTGGTAAGAGACATCATAGATCGCACCATATCTAATAAAGTACGGTTACGACGTTCGGACACACCATTTCGCTGTGGTGTTCTAGGTGGCGTGAGTTGCGAAAATATTCCACATTGTTTCAAATGAATACAAAACTCATAACTCAAATATTCACCTCCACGATCAGATCATAGGAACTTTATTTTCTTATTATGATGATTCTCCACTTCACTATGAAATTCTTTGAACTTTTCAAATGTTTCAGACTTATGTTTCATCAAGTAGATGTACCCATATATGCTCAAATCATCTATGAAGGTCAGAAAATAACGATACCCGCCGCGACCCTCAACACTCATCGGACCGCATACATCAGTATGTGTTATTTCCAATAAGTCAGTTGCTTGCTCCATTGTTCCGGAGAACGGAGTCTTAGTCATCTTGCCCATGAGGCATGGTTCGCAAGCATCAAGTGATTCATAATCAAGTGATTCCAAAAGCCCATCAGCATGGAGTTTCTTCATGCGCTTTACACCAATATGACCTAAACGGTAGTGCCACAAATAAGTTGCACTATCATTATTAACTTTGCATCTTTTGGCTTCAATATTTATGAATATGTGTATCACTACGATCGAGATTCAATAAACCATTTATATTGAGTGTATGACCATAGAATGTTTTATTCATGTAAATAGAACAATTATTCTTTGACTTAAATGAATAACTGTATTGCAATAAACATGATCCAATCATATTCATGCTCAACGCAAACACGAAATAACATTTATTTTAGGTTCAACACTAATCCCGAAGGTAAAGGGAGTGTGCGATGGTGATCTTATCAACCTTGGAATCACTTCCAACGCACATCATCACCTCGCCCTTAACTAGTCTCTATTTATTTTGCAACTCCCGTTTCGAGTTACTACTCTTAGCAACTGAACCAGTATCAAATACCGAGGGGTTGCTATAAACACTAGTAAAGTACACATCAATAACATGTATATCCAATATACCTTTGTTCACTTTGCCATCCTTCTTATCCGCCACGTATCTAGGGCTTGGGTCTAGCTTTGGGCTTCTTCATGGGAGTGGCAACTTGCTTGCCATTCTTTCTTGAAGTTCCCTTTCTTTCCCTTGCCCTTTTACTTGAAACTAGCGGTCTTGTCAACCATCAACACTTGATGCTTTTTCTTCATTTCTACCTTCACCGATTTCAGCATCGCGAAGAGCTTGGGAATCATTTCCGGTATCCCTTGCATATTATAGTTCATCACGGAGTTCTAGTAACTTGGTGATAGTAACTAGAGAACTCTGTCAATCACTATCTTATCTGGAAGATTAACTCCCACTTGATTCAGGCGATTGTAGTACTCAGACATTCTTAGCACATGCTCACTAGTTGAGCTATTCTCCTCCATCTTGTAGGCTAAGTACTTTGTTAGAGGTCTCATACCTCTCGATTCGGGCATGAGTCTGAAATACCAATTTCAGCTCTTGGAACATCTCATATGCTCCGTGGTGTTCAAAACGTTTTTGAAATCCGGTTCTAAGCCGTAAAGCATGGTGCACTAAACTATCAAGTAGTCATCATCCCGAGCTTTGTCAAACGTTCATAACGTCTGTATCTGCTCCTGCAATAGGTCTGTCACCTAGCGGTGCATCAAGGACACAATTCTTCTGTGCAGCAATGAGGATAATCCTCTGATCACGGACCAAGTCCGCATCATTGCTACTATCATCTTTCAACTTATTTTTCTCTAGGAACATATCAAAAATAAACGGGGAGCTACATCGCGAGCTATTGATCTACAACATAGTTATGCAAATACTATCAGGACTAAGTTCATGATAAATTAAAGTTCAATTTAATCATATTACTTAAGAACTCCCACTTAGATAGACATCCCTCTAGTCATCTAAATGATCACGTGATCCATATCAACTAATACATGTCCGATCATCACGTGAGATGGAGTAGTTTTCAATGGTGAACATCACTATGTTGATCATATCTACTATATGATTCACACTTGACCTTTCGGTCTCAGTGTTCCGAGGCCATATCTGCATATGCTAGGCTCGTCAAGTTTAACCCGAGTACTCTGCGTTTGCAAAACTGGCTTGCACCTGTTGTATGTGAACGTAGAGCTTATCACACCCGATCATCACGTGGTGTCTCAGCACGAAGAACTGTCGCAACGGTTCATACTCAGGAAGAACACTTATACCTTGAAATTTTAGTGAGAGATCATCTTATAATGCTACCGCCGTACTATGAAAAATAAGATGCATAAAAGATAAACATCACATGCAATCAAAATAAGTGATATGATATGGCCATCATCATCTTGTGCCTTTGATCTCCATCTCCAAAGCACCGTCATGATCACCATCGTCACTGGCTTGACACCTTGATCTCCATCGAAGCATCATTGTCGTCTCGTCAACTATTGCTTCTACGACTATCGCTACCGCTTAGTGATAAAGTAAATCAATTACATGGCGATTGCATTTCATACAATAAAGCAGCAACCATATGACTCCTGCCAGTTGCCGATAACTGTTACAAAACGTGATCATCTCATACAACAAATTATATATCATCACTTCTTAACCATATCACATCACAGCAAGCCCTGCGAAAACAAGTTAGACGTCCTCTACTTTGTTGTTGCAAGTTTTACGTGGCTGCTACGGGCTTCTAGCAAGAACCGTTCTTACCTACGCATCAAAACCACAACGATTTTTCGTCAAGTGTGTTGTTTTAACCTTCAACAAGGTCCGGGCGTAGTCACACTCGATTCAACTAAAGTTGGAGAAACAGACACCCACTAGCCACTTGTGTGCGAAGCACGGCGGTAGAACCAGTCTCATGAACGCGGTCATGTAATATCGGTCTGGGCCGCTTCATCCAATAATACCGCCGAATCAAAGTATGACATGACGGTAAGCAGTATGACTATTATCGCCCATGACTCTTTGTGTTCTACTCGTGCATATAACATCTACGCATAGACCTGACTCGGATGCCACTGTTGGGGAACGTAGTATTTCAAAAAAATTGCCTACGATCACGCAAGATCTATCTAGGAGAAGCATAGCAACGAGCGGGGAGAGTGTGTCTACGTACCCTCGTAGACCGAAAGCGGAAGCATTTAGTAACGCGGTTGATGTAGTCGAATGTCTTCGCGATCCAACCGATCCAAGTACCGAACGCACGGCACCTCCGCGATCTGCACACGTTCAGCTCGGTGACGTCCCTCGAACTCTTGATCCATTTGAGGCCGAGAGAGAGTTTCGTCAGCACGATGGCTTGGTGACGGTGATGATGAAGTTACCGGCGGAGGGCTTCGCCTAAGCACTACGACGATATGACCGAGGTGTTGAACTATGGAGGGGGGTACTGCACACGGCTAAGCGATTGTCTGTTGTGCCTTTGGGGTGCCCCTGCCACCGTATATAAAGGAGGGGAGGAGGAGGCCGGCCAACAAGGGGCGCGCCAGGGAGAGGGGAGTCCTACTAGTACTCCAGTCCTAGTAGGATTCGGCCCCACCCTTTTTTTCCTTCTACCGGAGGGGGAAAAGGGGAAGGAGAGGGAGTGGGAGAAGGAAAGGGGGTTGGCGCCCCCTTCCCAAGTCTAATTCGTCTCCTCCCTTGTGGGGGGCGCACCAGCCCCTTATGGGCTGGTTAGCCTCCCTCCTATGGCCCATAAGGCCCATATCTTTCCCCGGGGGTTCCGGTAACCTCCCGGTACTCCGGAAAAATGCCCGAATCACTCGGAACCATTCCGATGTCCAAATGCAACCTTCCAATATATGAATATTTACCTCTCGACCATTTTGTGACTCCTCGTCATGTCCGTGATCTCATCCGGGACTCCGAAAAAACTTCGGTACATCAAATCACATAACTCATAATACAAATCGTCATCGAACGTTAAGCGTGCGGACCCTACGGGTTCGAGAACTATGTAGACATGTCCGAGACACATCTCCGGTCAATAACCAATAGCGGAACCTGGATGCTCATATTGGCTCCTACATATTCTACGAAGATCTTTATCGGTCAAACCGCATAACAACGTACGTTGTTCCCTTTGTCATCGGTATGTTACTTGCCCGAGATTCGATCGTCGGTATCATCATACCTAGTTCAATCTCGTTGCCGGCAAGTCTCTTTACTTGTTCCGTAATGCATCATCCCGCAACTAACTCATTAGTCACATTGCTTGCAAGGCTTATAGTGATGATCATTACCGAGAGGGCCCAGAGATACATCTCCGATACTCGGAGTGACAAATCCTAATCTCGATTTATGCCAACTCAACAAACACCATCGGAGACACCTGTAGAGCATCTTTATAATCACCCAGTTACGTTGAGACGTTTGATAGCACACAAGGTGTTCCTCCGGTATTCGGGAGTTGCATAATCTCATAGTGAGAGGAACATGTATAAGTCATGAAGAAAGCAATAGCAATAAAACTAAACGATCATTATGCTAAGCTAACAGATGGGTCTTGTCCATCACATCATTCTCTAATGATGTGATCACGTTCATCAAATGACAACACATGTCTATGGCTAGGAAACTTAACCATCTTTGATTAACGAGCTAGTCAAGTAGAGGCATACTATGGACACTCTGTTTTGTCTATGTATTCACACATGTATCAAGTTTCCGGTTAATACAATTCTAGCATGAATAATAAACATTTATCATGATATAAGGAAATATAAATAACAACTTTATTATTGCCTCTAGGGCATATTTCCTTCAACAACCCACCGGTGAATGTTACAAGATACTACCTAGGTGATGGTATCTATTCTCAGTGGACCATTATTGTGAAGACAAACCCCAACCCCGTCGGAGAGAAAAGCAAAAGATTTTCCCAAGAGAAAAAGAGTGCTAGGAAGGACGTCGAGCGTGCCTTTGGTGTTTTGCAATCTCGATGGGGCATCGTTCGGTATCCTGCTAGGACTTGGAGGATGAAGAAGCTGTGGGAGGTGATGACTGCTTGTATGATCATGCATAATATGATCGTAGAAGATGAGCGTCCGAAAGGTATCTATGATCAAGGGTTTCAGTTTCAGGGTGAGAATGTTGTGCCTGAGCATGGAGGAGTGGCAACATTTGAACAGTTCACTCAATTGTCGTCATGACATGTGTGATTGTTAAACTCACATGCAATTGCAAAATGATTTCGTTGAGTATATGTGAGCTCATGTTAGCAACCAATAGATGTATCTTTTTTATTGGGCTTGCAAAACTATGTGACACTATTTTTTTATTCGGCTTGTAAAACTATGCTATTTATTTGGTTTGAAACTATATGTTTGCTTGTGAAAATTTGTGCATATTTGTTGAAAAAGGGCAGCCAGATGTCCACGCCGGCAAATATGGGTCGGCGCCTTAGGCGCACTGTCGACCCAAATCTCAAACCTAGCGGACGCCGAGCGGGCGACCGACCCAAACGGACAAAAGCGCCGTCCGTTTGGGTCGGCGTGTTGAAGTTGCTCTAAGACCAACCCTTTTGGCGGAGTGTTCAGAGACAAAGCTGAAGTAAACGTGCATTAGAAATGTACCCAGTGAAAATAGAGATACATTTTCATGTCTGATACTCCTTCCATCCCATAATGTAATGCGTATCCAACCGAGGCTCATAAACTCTACTCTGCCCAAGATTATTGCAAAAACCATCTATATTTACAATATCAAATATATACCATGTGAAGATATATTTCATGCTGAATCCAATGATGTTGATTCTGGTATTCTGGATGCTGATTAGTTTCTCTATAAACTTGGTCAAAGATTACAATATTTGACTTTGAAGGGACGGAGAGGGTATTATTTTGGATGCATTATTCCCTCCGCTCTAGCGCACTTGACATCGACCTCACTTGGGAGTGATTACAAGGTGGAAGTGTTGACTCCACCAAAATATGAGAACTCGACAGAGCGGTTAGGATCACGCGATGGGGCCACCGTCTACATGTGAGTGTTAATGGTGGCGGGGTCAAGAGGAACAAGCAAAATATTAAAATGAAAAGTTGAGTAATATAGATATATGTATTTCTTGGTTTTCCTCCTCCTAAAATCAGAGTCATGGCAAATCCTTCTCCTTCCTTCTCGATCTTCTTCTTTTTCTTTCTTCTTCTTCCTCTTTCTTCAAGATATATGATTTTCATATATGTTTGTATCGGTTTGAAAATTATCTCATTGGTTACATTGGCCCTCACATTTTCATATTACTACCATGTTTTTTTTACTTACAACGGAGATGTAGTTGAAGGTGCTAGTGGACAAAAAGGCGGAAGCATCGGCACCACCGAGGTAGAAGACCTCCATTTAGCGATTAGGATCATGACGTTGAGCCACCGACTGATCGATGATGACAATGGAGCTGAGAGAAACGAATAAAATATAAAATGCGACCAAGATTTCATGGTCAATCCTTCTTCCTCCTTCTCGACATCTTCTTCCTAGCGTCATCACCGTTGCCTTCTTAGTCCAACCTGGCATCATAGGCACCGCATTCTTAGGCTCGCCGTATAGGGGCCAATCCTTCTTCCTTCTCAGCCATCTTCTTCCTTTCATCATCACCGCCTCATCCTCAGTCCAGCCTTGCATCATAGCTAGGCACCGCCTTCTCAGGCTTGTCATATATGGGCCTTTGGCTTCGATGAACGCTCCAACCATAGCCGCCCTAAACCCTGACCCCTAACTCTGATGGGGTCTCCTCTTCGGGACCAACACATTCACACGTGGTTTCCTCTCAGCTCTGTCGGCACCCTCGGCAAATTTAGCGTTCTTGCAACCCTAACCGAAGCCGATGGAACCCAAATATTTTTTCACCACAACAAAGGAAAAAAGAGAGGCAATCAGCTGAATAATAATATATTTTTTTCAAAATAGCTGAATAATAATATCAAATGCAACCTTTCATATATATCGCTTGGGATAAGTAACCGATTGGGGCAGATACCCACACCGAATGAGCAGCCGGCATGCCAACCAAGATTCACATCAATCAAACTTGGAAAGATAAGATCCTCGGCACTGAATGCGCAAATGGGTCACGTGTGTGCTGCCGTCGCACCAGTTCATACCTCAGCTTTTTTTTCCTAAACCGGCGATCGATTCACCGCACCTTTCCTTTTTGCTCACCTCACGTGCGCTCCACCTCGTCATTTCCCCTCCTCGTGGCTCTTGCGGTTACAAACCCCGATTTTGGGGTAATTTTGGGCTTTTCAAAAAGCACACCGCCGGAGAAAAGATTCTCCCGTGTTTCAAACGTGGTTCTCCGGAGTAATATAAGGAAAAAAACAATGAAAGCACTGGACGAATTAAAATTTTGCTGGTGAGTCGCTTCCTTCTTTGCACCTCAATAAATCTGCAAGAATTTATGTGTGCACGCAGAAATGCGCGAGATTCCCTGGCGGGTGAAGATTCTCTGAATCTGCACCCCCACTCCCACTGGCGCATGAGGTGGGCAGCATTAGGTGGTAGCATGATTAAATTCCAGCAAATATTCAATCAATCTATTCCAGCTTTGGACTCCTCTCCAGCTCCAAAGCAAAACGTTGAAAAATAAAAGAAAGAAAAAACCTCCTTTACTTTACTTTACCCCTATGCTCGGAACTGATAATCAATCTCCCATCAGCACCACACCATCGACAAAGCTGCCGCCCGCAACGCATAAAATATTTTATTCACCTTTTTCCATCAACAAACAACCCCCCGTTTTTTCAGACTCCGTACTCCGTACCGTACGGCTGACAGCCGGGCCCATGCGCCGCGTCGGACCCGCTGGTCATCGTCGTGGGAGCGCCGGCAGCAGGTGCGGGGGACGTAACATCGCGCACCTACCCCCGGCCGATCGATCGATCGAACAAACTACTTATACCGGAAATAAAATATTTTCTTATTATCCGAGCCCGCGAAGGAGACGTCGCCACGGCGGAGTCCGCAGAGATAAACATATCTTTCTGAGAGAAAGTTGGTCGAGAACCCCGCACGTATAGCGGCGGTACACGGATACGCACTGCGCGCAACGGGTTTGGTTTGCCTGTAGCTCCTGCCGGGTGCGTGCGTGCTGGGTCGTCGCCATTATATAGCCGCCCTCCCGATCTCCCCTTGGACTCGCACCACCCCCACCCCACCCCACCCCACCCCACCCGCCTTCCTTCCTCCGCGACTCTGCGCGCCCTCAGTCAGCCGGCCATGGCGCTCCTCACCGATCTCCTCAACCTCGACCTCACCGACTCCACGGAGAAGATCATCGCCGAGTACATATGGTACGTCCTCCTCCCTTCCCCCGGACGACGGGGCTTCGGCCGTTCCTTCGCTGCGTCCGCGTTGGCCGCCGGCCGGGACCGCGCGGGCTCATCATGCCGCCGCCGCCGGCTGGTTCGCGGAGAGGAGGAGGGATCGCTCGGGGGACTGGGTTTTTTCTCTCGATGCTAAATTCATGGGGCCGTCGTCGTAGTTTGCGCTGTCGCGGGGATTCGTCCTAGTGTTTATTTTTTTATTTAATCAAACGCTTTTCGCCCTCGCGATCCCGTGGGTGCAGGAGCGGCGGTGCTCGCTCGTGTGGGTGGTAAACGCCACCTTTTTCTCTTGTTCAGTTCAGTTCCGTCCCGTTCCGTTCGGTTCCGTTCAGAGAGAGTTGGGAAATACACTAGGTTTTTGGCATGGCAGCGCGACGAGAAGAGGTTTTTGGTTTTTTGGTGGCGATTTATCACTCCCCATCACCCTTCCGGATATGCGCAACGCGAGGATGGATGTGCCACTGCCATATTCGTACCGGCAGTACGTTTTGTCCTGTTGGGGGAGAATCTCTGCGGTGGCATCCTCTGCCCCCCGGTCCCTCCCCTGCGCAACATGGCCCCGGCCCGGCGCGGCCAGATGCTCTTTTCCACTCCATGAATTTCCCACACGCGAGCTTTCGATCTTCACCATGTCGGAACCGAGGCCAATACCCATATTTTCACTGTGCCCGGCAAAAAACCGCGGTGAACAGTACAAAACACGCGGTCATGAGTTTTGCTTCTGTGGGCTGTTTCTGCTGGTATATTCACCGTCAATTTATTTTGGATTTATTGCAGGATCGGCGGATCTGGCATGGATCTCAGGAGCAAAGCCAGGGTAAGATACAGATGCAGATTCCACACCCTCCCCGGCCGGCATGGATCCCATGACCCTCCTTGCCGTGTCCTATCACTTTTCTTATCCACTACTGAGCTGTTCTTGTGCTTATATATCAGAGGTTGTGAGATTCCCTTTGGTTAACTGTGTGAATTTACTGTTGTTGCTCTGGTTGGTGCAGACCCTCCCCGGCCCGGTCACCGACCCCAGCAAGCTGCCCAAGTGGAACTACGACGGCTCCAGCACCGGCCAGGCCCCCGGCGAGGACAGCGAGGTCATCCTGTAGTAAGTGCCATTTGTCACGCCACTCCAAAGCTATTTACCTCTGTGAAGGGCAATTCCATCTTTTTTACTTTGGACCCAAGGAGTAATTTTTGTTTCCCTTGGGGCATGTGCCTTTGCTGCAGCCCACAGGCCATCTTCAAGGACCCGTTCAGGAAGGGCAACAACATCCTTGTAAGTGACCACCCCACTCATGTAATAGACTGTAGCACTACCACCGTGCAAGTGATCTGCACCTGTAGGCTCTAGTGTGGTAGTATTTGTCACTGCAGTTGATCGATCTAGCTCCTCTGGTCAACTAGGAGAGAGCAACGAGTTCCATTAAGAGGGGATATCAACTTAAACATCTTCTGATGCAGAATTTGAATGATTTTGGTCCAGTATTCTTTAGCTGCTACTACTCCTATTTCTGACGCAAATTGTATCCTAGTCAAGGATCCCTCAGGGTTCTGAATTTTTTTGTAGATATTTTTGGTTATTAGGTGTGCTTGTCTGGTCTACCTAACTAGTACAGTGCAGTAGAGAGGGAATCCAATGATCATCATCTTGTCAACATCCTTAGTAATCAAGATCCCCTTTACTAAATTCGAACCACTTGCAGGTCATGTGCGATTGCTACACCCCAGCTGGAGTGCCAATCCCCACCAACAAGAGATACAACGCTGCCAAGATCTTTAGCAACCCTGATGTTGCCAAGGAGGAGCCATGGTATATATAAAAATAACACACGAACTTGATCGATGATTACGAACACTAAAAAATAATGATCTAGTAACTGTTTTATGATGATTGATTGACTGGTCGTGTTGTTTTTGCGATGATAGGTACGGTATCGAGCAGGAGTACACCCTCCTACAGAAGGACATCAACTGGCCTCTCGGCTGGCCTGTTGGTGGATTCCCTGGTCCTCAGGTACGTCTCTTTCGGCTTGACCGACTGAATTTGGACTCTTGGCCCTAATTTTGGTGAAGTGTGCACTTACCAATCTCTTCTTTATGTGTGTAGGGTCCTTACTACTGTAGTATTGGTGCTGACAAGTCGTTTGGGCGTGACATAGTTGACTCCCACTACAAGGCCTGCCTCTTTGCCGGCGTCAACATCAGTGGCATCAACGGCGAGGTCATGCCCGGACAGGTGAAACACCGCTACAACACAGGACATTCCTATTTTCTGTATCTTGGAGAATTACTGTCTGTCTGACCATGGTAGAATTATGTTTGGTTTTCAGTGGGAGTTCCAAGTTGGCCCGACTGTCGGCATCTCTGCTGGTGACCAAGTGTGGGTTGCTCGCTACCTTCTTGAGGTAATGATAATAGTCATGTGATCTTATTCTGATAAGGGAGGCCTTTTGTGATGGAAGGACATCGTGTTCGGTTAAAATTCTTGTGATTAAATGGTGCTCTCCCTTTCTTCAGAGGATCACTGAGATCGCCGGAGTTGTCGTCACATTTGACCCCAAGCCCATCCCAGGCGACTGGAACGGTGCTGGTGCTCACACAAACTACAGGTAATTGAGATGAGATACTCGAACAGATCGATATGATCCGTTCATCTTGCCGTGCTATTTTGCTGATCACGAACGACTCTGCTGCATTCAGTACCGAGTCGATGAGGAAGGACGGCGGGTTCAAGGTCATCGTGGACGCTGTCGAGAAGCTCAAGCTGAAGCACAAGGAGCACATCGCCGCCTACGGCGAGGGCAACGAGCGCCGTCTCACCGGCAAGCACGAAACCGCCGACATCAACACCTTCAGCTGGGTACGCGCCCCTCGCCTTCTAGTTCTGAATCATCTGAATGGCTGAATCTTTCCATATCTCGTTACTCCGACAGTGGTTCTAAACACCATCTTGTTCCGCAGGGTGTCGCGAACCGTGGCGCGTCGGTGCGCGTGGGACGGGAGACGGAGCAGAACGGCAAGGGCTACTTCGAGGACCGCCGGCCGGCGTCCAACATGGACCCCTACGTGGTCACCTCCATGATCGCCGAGACCACCATCCTGTGGAAGCCCTGAAGCCGAGCAGCGCCGACCGCCGTGCGATGATCAGTGATGGGTTGGGTTTGGTGGTGGCCACTGGAGGATTTGGACGAAATTCTTCCAAGATATTTCCGTTTCCGTTTGGTTGCATACTACGCGTAGTCCGCTTAGGTAGGTCACATCGTCGTCGTCGTCTGTCATCAGGGTGTCTGGTCTCTCTTCTCGTCTTTGGGTGGGTGGGTGGGTGGTGGCTAGAGGCGTGTCAAACACACAAGACTACTATTGATTGTTTTCCCTTGCCGTCTGGGTGCCCTGGTCTCGTGTAATCATCAATTGATATGGTAATAAAATGGTCCGTACCGCTGCCGTGGTACCACGCACGCCGCTTGTCTCATGCTACGGATGGACGGATGGTATTAGTGCTCATAATCATGCAACTTTGTGTAAAGCGGTTGTTGCGCTTCCAATGGTCGTGGATGAAGCTTAAATGACGCTAGACCATTAGTGCGCCAAGAGTGGGGAGCTACATTATCATACCATGGGATCGCTTTTCCTGAATTTCTAGTACTACTATAAATCGATAGATTCTACTAACAATTACTTTTCTTTCAAGACAATTATATAAGAAAAAGACAGTGTGATGGTAATTGGTTTGGTTTTCAAGGCGGTAGAGTGATAGGGAAAGAGAGCGCTCGGCTCAGCTGATAAGGGATGGGGACGCTGGCGTACCGGAAAAGCCTCGGCAGCATGCTCGTCCCGTAGCACAGCGAATCAATCAATCAGAGATTGCGATAAGCCTGCACGTTGCTCATCCGGTACAGTGCACGCGCTTTTGGCCCCCATGAATGGTGTCCCACAGGGCCGCGACTACAAGTGTGGACGTAGACTTGTGACTCGCCCCTCATTCCTGACCGTTCGTCCATACTTGTCACGACCCACAGGTAGGTCGCTAGGCCCCATGTGACGGCACATTGCTACAGTGGTATGCACGGCAACGTGCCCCCAACCGCTCTTTCTCGAACATCGATCACGCCCCTCTTTCGTCCATGTACAGCGCCCTCACCAACTTTTGTTGTACTGCTAGTGTCACTTTTGATCACAATGTTCAAATGGCCGAGACCAAAGAGCCCATTTCTTTCTTCACCTGGTCAGCCCGCTGCCTGCCACTTTGCTGGTGAGCATCGGTCTATCAACGATGTCCGGCGTTCAAGCACGCCTCTCGGAATCTCGCCGATCCCAGCTGCGTTCGCGTGCCCAACGCGACGATGGCTTGGTCAAAAGAAGGCAGCGGATGCATCGGCCGCGCACGAATGAAACCGCGACCCAACCGGCGACCCGAGGGCCGCCATCCTTTAGCTGCCGGAAAGGTCTCTCCGGTCCCTCGATCGCCGGTCCAAAGTCCAATCCTGCACTGCTCTGCAGCATTGCACTGCACGAATCATGATCGATCGCCATGGAAGCAACAAACAAACGAACCAGGGAGCGACACTTCGCGCCGCGAAAAGCTAACATAACCACACTACACCCTCGGCTTAGCTGCAGTTTAGTAATGGCCTTATGGTAAACTATTGCGATTACGAGGAGGAGGGGAGTAGGAGTGTATATTGTAGTACAGTATATGGCAGCAATTTGCAGGTACGATAGGGGAGGCGCCAAGGGAAGGGAAAAGACGGAGGAGGTCGATGGGCCGGAGAGGAGCGTAGGATAGGACTAATCTAATCGCCCAGATAGACAGGCGGCTCTTCAAGTAACCTGACGCTCGTGAGCGACGGACGGGACCAGCAGTGCGTCGCGGAAACCGACGACGCTGATGCCATGCCAGCGAACGAACGTGGTGGCCGCGTGTGACATCGGCGACCGGGCGGTGATGGATGGCGAAACATCACTCGCCGTGTCACGACGGGTGCCCCGTGCGATTAGGAATCTTGAGCAGGTAGAGGTAGTAGGCAGGAGTGTCCCCGATCGTGTCATGGGATGGGTGCATCTATTACCATTGACTAAATACGAAGCACAGAATCACGTCAAAGGTTGCAAGCAAGCCAGGGTGATTGAGGTATGCAGATTATTCAGTCATGGACCTACCAACCTTGTGATTGACTGACTAACTTCAAGCTAAGATCATTTGAATATTCCATGAGCAGCCGTGTATGATTTCGGATGCCCGTGCAGTTTGGAATCTCGGGCAGGCATATCGAGTGGTTCTCGGAGTGGGTGTATCTACTGACTAAATACAGTACCAAAAATAAAATTAGCACGTCGGGATAGTGGCAACTAGCAAAGCCGGAATAATTGAGGTTTGAAGGGTATTCATCAGTTATAATAGGCCTTGCGAGTTGTGATTGACTGCTTCAAACAACGATACTATCTGACTATTCCGTGACCAGCTAACTACTACACTAGCTGGCGTAGATGACAAAAACTAACCAACGTGACGATCATCAACACCGATAACCCCAAGGAATATGGGACTATAAAACCTGCTCTTGGAAGACAATTATTAACAGAAACTCTTCTCCTATTCCTTTTTCGCTCCTAATCACAAATGAAGCAGCTCGATCACATTCTGCTACGAAAATGTGACTGATTCACACGAACAGACAATAACAAGGCACAGAACGAACATCTTCAAACACAGAATACACTCTTCTCACTGGCCTTCACCGTGCAGGTAACAAAGGGCATGTTCCCGTGCCAGGCACCGCGCCACCAAACGACTTACCAAGCAGCCGCAGGCAGGAGGGTTCGAAGCTGCAACCTACAGGAAACCTTCGGTCCCGTGGCCGGCGCAAGCTTCCCTGTATAGCTGCATCGCCTCCTCCATTACCTTGGCTCGAGACAAGAGCTCGGACCGCTTCTTACTCGAAGGATGAGTAGAGAGGTAGCTTTTCAGTACTGACTGATTGCCCGCGATTTGTCCTAGCTTCTCGTAGACCTTGGGAGCTGTGCGTGGGTCGAAACCAGCAGAAGCTTGAAGCATGAGCCCGATGTGATCTGCCTCTACCTCCATCCTGCAAACATGTAGCATACATCATCAGAAGGGCTTCTAACAAGAATTCCTTGCATGTGTTTGATGATGAGATAACAAGAACAACAACTGTACGATACACAGCTATTTTTCTTTTTTGAGGTCACACACGAGCTAATTCAGCAAGGACTGCAGCGAACATATACTGAACATCAAGAAGTGATTCATGCGGGGAAGGTGCTATGCAACTCATCGCCCAATCATATGAAATTTTATTGTATCTTTGAAGCAATGAAGGCTGTATCTTTGAAGCAATGAAGGCTACATCAAGAAGTGACAGCTGGGGTGGGGTTTTAGAAAATCATGTCCACAGAAAGTGGCATCGGCGGATCCTGATTGGAAAAACGCATGGAGATACAGTCAGCTATTCAATAATGCAACAAGGAGTGGAGTAAAGTCGGAGATAGATAATGTGTGGCAGATCAGATTGCCAAGATGGATCAGTAGCTAGTCCATATATCAGAAGATGTCTTCAGTTACTTGTCCTCTCCTTTCAAGGAAACTGATGGATACAGCTCCGGATAGCTAAACATCCTACCTCCTGTGATGCATCATTTCAGATGCACTAGGCAGAAGCACTGAATGTCTGCACTTGGTGGCTTTGCTTGGTAGAAGGTGCAAGGAAGTTTTGGCCATGTCATACATCAACCAATTCAAAGATGAACTTTGATCACAGAAAGGTTGTACCAACAAGGCTCAACAGCTAAGCAACACTAATTAGTCCATTATAATTGAGTGTGTGTCTGAAAAGATATTATTTTTCTGGAAATTGCCGTACAGAGTATTTATTTCCGAACAAACATACCTAAGATATGGTTTTTATAAAGGTATCTGAACATACAGAACTACTTTCCCCCTTGAACCATTTGGGGATTTTTTTTTTACTTCTGCATAAAATTTCCCCAATTTAGTCAGGTCTGGGAAGTTCAAGTTTCCCCATCACCGACGATCCTAACTGACCAGTGACCACCACTGCTTCATACTGGAAAAGTAAGCACTGGTGACGAGGACTGATTTTACAGCAGGTCAGAAATGCAAACTTGCCAAATATTAAACCTTGTATATTTCAAATACAGACTACCCCATCCTCACAAATCACTCATATGTTGTAAAACGATTCTTACATGCGAATCTGATAAAAAATCAATGGACAATAGAATAGTCACGCACAATGCATTGGTGATGAAATTTTAGTAGTTGCACAAGAAGGGGCATCATCCTAGTCAACTTTGGTAGGATTTGTAAGAGATGAACAAGAAGGATATCACATTATCATTCCAGTCAATTTGGTGTTTTGGGATCAATTCCATGCAGATCCAGAATTCTGTACATAAGAGTACATGACATATGCTATAGTAAATCTGATTTCATCTACTTTCTAAGAACCTGTGTGAATAGCTAATAAGTCCATCAGAATAGACTCTGGCAACCACTGAAAAAAGTGAGAGAACAGAGAACTAGATGTCTCTCCAAGCTCCAATGCCCTGTTGGGGACAAGAATTACCAGTAATAATCTCATCTGCAGGGCAATCAAGAGCCATATGTTTTATTACTAGAATTTTCACCGCTGTTAGTTAAGTCTGTAGCGAAATAAAATGGTACTCCCTCCGTCCCATAATGTAGGACATCTTTTGACACTACACTAGTGTCAAAAAATGCCCTACGGTATGGGACGGAGGGAGTACTAGATGATACCCCGCACATTGTTGCGGGTTTTGCAATATAATTGAATGTGATTTGGTTGCATGGAACATAAATATTGTGAGCAATAATGAGAAATAAACTGAAAATACATATGATATTGTGTTTGATCATTGTATAGTTGCACAATAATTATTAAGTAAAAATAGAAAACATAAAAAAATTATCATGCATGTTTTCATGTTGATATGAGCTTTTTCCTATGAATGGTTGATCACTTTACCTAGATAGATTCTCACTGATCTGTGGTACATTAAGCTGAATAATAGGTTGGCTCAGAATAGTATAGAATGGCCCACATGGAGGCACTTGAAGCAGGAGTCATATCATAACTTATAGCAAAACGAGATACCTAGACAAAACAAGCCCATTGGTGCCAATTTATTGGCTTTTGCCAGATCTGGTAGCATCTCATTTCAGTCATATATGCAGCTTATCATGTGTAGAATGTAAATAATCGTGATTCCACGAACAATATGAAATGCAGAAATGATACCTTCGTGAGAAGGGCAGTCTGAGGAGTAAAGTCGACATTGCATTAATTAAGTCTGGCATGTAAATAAACTGTAGGACGATAAGCTGCAGGATAGTAAACCACATGCCCTTGGTGATCATCTCTGGCAAGTGCCTCGCGATAGCGTGCCCAATCTAAAACATAGAGGTACCAATATCAGTTCCAATGCACTGTAAAACCACCACAAAGTACATATGAGCCCACAACCCAATTAGTAAACCCACCTCATGCGAAAGCACTGTCGCAATCTCAGCATCCGTCTTGAAATGGTCGAGCAATCCAGTGAAGACTACAATTTTACCACCGGGCAAGCACATTGCATTGATGAGCTTATCTCTGACGACGATCACCTCCCAATTGAGCTCATTGAGGTGCTTCGTCTGTGGCTGCGCTCCGCGTGCCTTCCCCCGTCTACGGCTCTCGGCGACCCACCTGTCATCGAGAAGCTCGTCGTCTCGCTGAGCCCTCGCGGCCGTGCCCGCGGTCTTGCCAGGCGAGACCCGGTGCATCACGTCCTCGGCATCCAAGTCGCGGGCCTTGACGGCGATGTCGGTGGAGATGTCGCCGTAGGAGGCGTCATCGAAGTCGTCACTGCGGCGGTCGGCGAGGCCGCGGTGGAGCGCGCGGACGATCTCGGAGGCGATGAGGCGGACGCGGACGCTGTCGGGGTGGAGCGGGGGCAGGATCTTGGGGGCGAGCTCCTTCTTGAGATCGGCGAACTGGGACTCGCCGAGCTGGCGCTCGAGCTGGGGCGAGACGAGGACGAAGTGGGTGCGGTTGGTGTAGGGCACGGTCTCGAGGTTGCCGAAGTAGACGACGATGGTCCCGCCGCCGGCGAGGAGGACCACCGCGGCGACCTTCCGCCTGTCGTGGTACCACCGCGCCCCGCCGCGGCGGCGCGCGAAGTGGATGACCTCCGGGCGGCGGGAGGAGGTGAAGTAGTGCCGGGGAGGAGGCACCTGCGCCTGCGCCGGCGGCGGCCGGAAGAGGGCGGCGGGCTCGTGGCGGAGGGGCCCTCGGCTGAAGGACTGAATGAACCCTGGGCGGCGCGGGGCGGCGTGGTAGTGCCGAGCGGCCGTTTCCCGCACCACCGGCGGGGGCGGGGGCGGGGGCTGCGGCCGGACGGCGGCGGGCTTGTGGCGGAGGAGACGGGAGAGGGCGGAGCGCGAGTTCTTGAGGGGGTTCATGTCGTTTTAATTTTCGCTTCTTTTGTGTGGGATTTTCGGGAGTTCGTTTGATCGTCCAGCGGAGAGGCGAGGATGGATTTGGGGGTTTTGCCTTCTGGAAGCCTTCAGATGGCAAAGTAGGAAGAGCGGTGGGCGGTGGGGAAATCGCGTCGCAGCTCGTTATGGGGACGCTATCGGGCCCATCTGCAAGGGTGTGTGTTGGTGGGCCAACCGGATTTTTCGGTTTTGAGAAGGTATTACGTGGTAAATTTTTTCCCTTTCTTTTCTGTATTTTCAGCGGTTTTAAAAGTTTCAATTTTTTCCCTGTTCGTTTTCAATTTTTCCCCGTATTATATTTCTTTCATTTTTATTTTTCACATACTAAATTATGAATATGTATCAAAATTCGTGGACATTTTAAATCTTGTGAACATTTCTCCGAATTCATGGATATTTTTAACATTCACAAGCATTTTTTTTAAGTCGCTGAACATTAAAATTTTACAGACCTTTTTCAAATTGTGGATATTGTTTGACATCCATGGATATTTCTAGAATTCACAAATATATTTTTTAAACTCATGTTTCTTATTTCGTAGTATTTTTTAAATCCAAGATTTTTCTTAAACGTGAGCTTCCTTTGATTTAGTGAACTCCTTCAGGTAAAAAACGATAGTAGATTTTTTCTGGGCTAGGAGTGGAGCAAGCAAAAAAGATTAAGCGAGCGAGCAGAGTAGGGAGCTGAGCTAAGCGAATGAGAGATCCATGGGCGGCTCATGTGACCATTATAACAGCAATCCCATGATTTGAACAGGGAATAAGAGCTCCAAGAGGCTCTCACAACCAGCACCACCTAATCACTTTATTCTCCTCATCGTTTCCTACAGCAGCCCAACACGATATACGAATAAAAAACATAATTAAAACCCAAGCAAGCGTGTGAAGAGTTTATAGCCTCTAGTTAACCATATAGGATATGAAGCATGTCATATTCCATAATTTAATCTTACCATCAAAGATATAGGACTCGACTTGCTCTCGTCCCGCACAAACACACCATCCATAACAACACTACTACACCAACACCAATAAGAACTGAATGATGTCACTCTAATTTCACTTATTTGTGTACTACTTACAATTTAATATTCAACCATTACCAAAATCATACTCCATCCGTTTCAAAATAATTGAAGTTATATGACTTTCCTAAGTCAAACTTTTAAAGTTTGACCAAGTATATATAGAAAATACCCATAAAGATTGTTGATATCAAATACATATAATATGAAAACATATTTCATAGTTAATCTAAACGAGTAAATTAATTTTTTTAGATGTTTGTATATTTTCATAGACTTGGTCAAACTTCATCAAGTTTGATTTAGGAGAATCATATAACTTCAATTATTTTGAAACAGAGGGGGTAGTAAGCTAATAACGAATCAGTAGGTACCACGAAAATATCACTTCGGCGAATTCACATAAATAACCTTCATGCTATAATTCTAGCAGAGGGGCTAGGACGCGGAGAAAGAGCGGACATGTGATGCGATGATGTTTTGCCGCTGCACATTATTTGCCCATTATTTGTTGCGTGAGATGTGCATGAGATATAAAGCGGAGAAAGCAGTTGATATCGCTACGGAAAGGAAGGTCCCTTCGGGAAAGAGCGCGTGAAGCGGCTGGCAGACCCGGATCAAGATATTTTTCACCAAACTGACCTACCTCAGTTGCAAGGCGCACCAAAAGTATCCCCCATCTGATCCCCTACTAATTGTACATATCAACACCCGATTAAGCATTTAAAGACCGCAAAATAACTAAAAAAATACACAAAAAGGAATCATATCAGAAAATAGAGCAGACAATATAGCTTTTCCCGTAACATAGAGCCCTCATTTCTAATTCACCCACTGAATGCTCTGAAATTCGCCTACTGGACGCTCATAATTCACCTATGGACGCTCCTAATTTGCATGCAACACAGAGTCCTCGCTCCTAATTCGCATGCCGAATGTTCATAATTTGCGTGCAACACGGCTCACCCCTAATTCGGCCTACCGAACGTTCCTCATTTGCCTGCAACATGCAATCCTCACTACTAATTCACCTACAAAACGCTCCACCAAGCTGAGTACATATTTTTTGATATGCACCAAAAAAACACATATTAATTTGCCTACCAACACCGCTAACTTGGGAAGTCAATCACATATTCTTTGAGGAAGAACTTAAATCCCATAGATATAAAGCAACAACACTAATACTTACTAACAATACGGAGGCACTTTTAAATTGCCTTTTCAAAACATGATAATGTGCATGCAACTTCTTTGAGTTTTTGCTTCACACCATCTACTCCTTTTTTTGCAGGGGCCAGAAGAAATACATTAACATACAACAAGAGTGGTTAGCGAGCATTTGTTTTTGCAAGGAACTTGACGAAATGCGCAACAAAACATTAGGTTTCACATGGACAAGAACATGAAAAAACTACCAGATTCAAAGCAAGTTTTGTAGTTCGGATCCTCTAAAAAAAGTCAAGAGAAACAACTTATTCTTTTACCCTTCTATTTTGCCTGCTCCTCCCCCACCCAACCCCACCCCCGGCGTATAATATTGTTGCACAGTTCTTTTTTTTTCTTGATGTATGTAATGTTGGATATGAGAGGAGAGGGTGGAGGGGTGATCAATCAGGTCTTTTGGGTAGGCTTGGGCGAGAGTTTTTTTTTCAATAATGAGGTTCACGTGGACGCGAGGACCCGGTTGTTTTTTCTTTGCAGGAGCTACTAAGAGCGAGGGGCAAATAACTTTCCTTTTTTAGTCCCGCTAGGTACCAAGTGATTGCTGCCTAGCAACGTCCTTCCGATTTTCAAAATGTTAAACAAAGCATTTGAAAAAAAGTCAAACAAGTATTTGAAAAATGTTAGTCAAGCATTTAAAAAATATTATATGTGTATAGAAAAATTATTGACCATGTACTGGAAACATGTTAATCAACCATGTAAAAAATGTTAAATGTGTATATAAAATAGTGTCCATGTATTTTAAAAAAATTAATCAAGCATTTGAAAAAAATGTTAAATATGTATGGTTTCTTGACAATGTATTAAAAAATGTTATTTTTTTAATTTGTATTAGATATATAGCAATAATGTACAACGTGTATGAAAAAAATTATACATAAAAATACATGTTTTCAAATAATGTTAATCATATATTTAAAAAATGTTAAACATGTATATAAAAAATCTGATCTATAAGAAAATTACTGAATGTGTATTGAAAAAGTCGGCATGTGTTGGACAAAAACCCCAATGGAAATAGAAAAAGATACTCCCTCCATTCCTAAATATAGAGTGTATAGTTTTTGGCACGGAAATTAAAAAACACACATGGAGGGAAAATTTTACAAGTTCTGGATGAGATTACACCTGACTAATGGACATGAGAAAATAGAGGAGCTTGCCTGGTATAAAAAAATGTAATCAAATCCCTAAAAAAATATCCAGACGAGTTGTGCAATGTAATACACCTTATATTTTGGATTTTTTTTCTCAAAAATCTATACACCTTATATCAAGGAACAGAGGGAGTACTAAACAAACCAAGAACCCCAATAAAGACGAAAATAATAACCAAAGAAAACCGATGCCCAAAACGAAAATAGAGGAAGCCGAGAAAGAATCAAAGTAAAATGAAGAAAACTGAAGGAATCCAAGAAATAAAGAAAGATGAATGAAGAAAGAAAGAAAAGCATAAAGGCAGTGAAAAATGAAAAAAAACAAATAAAAAAAGAATGAAAACCAGTACAAACTGTGAAGGAACAAAGAAACCCGATGAGAAAAAAATTAAAAAATAACAGAAAGATAAAACAATCCCGATATAGAAATAGGTAAAACCAAGAGAAAACATACAAAAAATAAAGAAAAGAATCAAACCTTTACTTGCACCGCGCGAGCCTACAGCCAGCGATCCTCGAACATATAGTTCCCAAGAAAGACCAGAACAAACAGACCGGCCCAGCTACAACAAGAAGGCGAATCAACCTGTGACTGGATGGTTAGAGGGACTGTGGTATCCGCAGCCCACCAAGGTTCAAATCTTGGTGCTCGCATTTATTCCTGAATTTATTTCAGGATTTCCAGCTATGCGCATTCAGTGGGAGGAGACGTTCCCGTCAACGACGAGGCACCTACAGTGACTTCGTAAATCTCAAGATGATATGCCAGCTCAGTCTTTCGGAGGTGCTCATAGGGGTAAGATGTGCATGTGTGCGTTCATAGGGATGAGTGTATGCGCGTGTATATGAGCTTGTGTGTGTACTGATGTTAAAAAAAAAGCTACAACGGGAAGAGCCGAAAGCTTCAGACAAGACGGAACGAGCATTATGCGATCCCATGAAAAAAATCCTAAGAATCGAAGTGGAGAGGCCATCTCAATCCTTTAATTTTCCTATTTCTTTGTTTTGAAGATCCACTGAATGAGCCCTTAAACTGTCGATGTATATCATTCGAAAAAAAAAACTGTCGATGTATATGCAGGCCCCACATATGAGGCCTACACTGTTGTCTTTCCATGGATGGTCAACACTTCTTATCTTCACGGTGCACTATTTACGTGCAAACATTTGTAGTTGTACACCATAGACCATAGTACACCGTACAAAGCTCTTGCTCACTTGGCCACCAGCGCGCTAGCTTCAATTAAACCATGTCGTCGTTATCTTCGTCGTCCGCCTCAGCCTCGGCGCCGCCGCCTCACGTGGTCGAGGACTGCCTCGGCGTCGTGCAGCTCCTCAGCGACGGCACGGTGACGCGTCCCACGCGAAGCTTCCTTTCTGACCCCCCGGTGCATGACGTCCGCCGCGACCTGCCCGTCCAGTGGAAGGACGTTGTCTACGACGAGGCCCACCGCCTCCGGCTCCGCATGTACAGGCCTACGACATCCATCGGCCTTGCCGGCGGAGGCGAGAAGAAGCTTCCGGTGCTCGTCTACTTCCACGGCGGCGGCTTCTGCATCGCCAGTTTCGAGCACCCCAGCTTCCATGTCGTGGCCCTTCGGATCGCCCACGACCTCCCGGCCATCGTGCTCTCCGCGGACTACCGCCTCGCCCCGGAGCACCGCCTCCCCGCGGCCCACCACGACGCGGAGACCGTCCTCTCGTGGTTACACCGCCACGCCGTGGCCGGCTCCGCTGCCGACGCGTGGCTCGCCGAGTCGGCTGACTTTGGACGAGTGTTCGTCTGGGGCGACTCGTCCGGTGGCAACATCTCTCACCACATCGCCGTCCGGTACGGCTCCGGCGGCCTCGATATAAACCCGGTGCGTATCGCCGGGTGTGTCCTGCTCGGTCCGTACTTCGGCGGGGAGGAGAGGATGGCGTCGGAGGCGTGTTCGCCTGCCGACGTGCTCATGAGCCTTGCGCTGTTCGACCAGATGTGGCGGCTAGCGCTGCCGGCGGGGGCGACGAGGGACCACCCGGCGGCGAACCCATTTGGCCCCGAGAGCGCGCCGCTCGATGACGTCGCGTTCCCACCGGTGCTCGTCCTGAACGCCGAGCATGACCTGCTGCGTGACCGGACCGCGGACTACGTCGCGAGGCTGAAGGCCATGGGGAAACCCGTGGAGCTGGTGGAGTTCGATGGGCAGGAGCACGCATTCTTCGTCTACGAGCCATGGGGCGCCGCGGCGGACGGGCTGATCCGAGTGGTGCGGCAGTTCGTGCACGGCGGCGCGCCGGACACGGCGGCTGCCTTGTCTGGAAGTCCCGAATTACATAGTACTAATTTTTTTTTCAGACATTTTTAGTGTCCAACTTATTAGAGCCTAACGCGTGCTTTGCCGCTCCATTTTTCAATCGTGGGATTAACTTTTTTTAAAGAAAAGCTTCTTGGCTAGCCTTATTAAATCACAAAACAATTACACTGTTCACTAATTGGCTGATAAGGAAACCCGGGAGGTTCATCAGTCCAATTATCACTACTCTTAGCATGTTATTATGGTCGTTTATTATGTTATATGGTTTTGTTAGCGTTGGCTTGGACTATAATTATGTTCTGGTGTATATCATGTGGGATTGTTAAAGACAATATTTGTTCTGAGATGAGAGTGAAATTATTCCACACGTGGTTGTAGTGCCCTTACACCTTTCGGCCTCAGTGGCAGCTAGTGTTGATTGTGTGAACCTCTTGGAAGGGAAAGTCCCCAACAACTCATGAGCTCAGCATGAACAGTAAATTTGAAAAAGAACATTCAAAAATTCTGAATTTTTGGTAAACTGTAACAAATGTTTTAAGAGCCTGCAATTTTTCACTTTGAAATGACATTCCAGGAAGTCGTAGGAAAAAAAACAAAATCAACACTTCAAAATGCTTCTGAAAATGGCATTTTTTGAGCACTGATTTTGTTTATTTTTGCCACTACTTCCACAAATGTGATATCATGATGAAATTTTAGAGGCATTCAGAACATTTGTCAATGTTTTGCACAAACAAAATTCAGAATTTTTTGAACTATTTTCAATTTTTTTTACGATTTCACTGTTCATACGAGCTCATTTGAGTTCGAGCTGAGAATAGTTGCGTCCCCTTGGAAGCTCATATTCCACGCTGAAATGATGCAATTGTTGCTATAACGCTTACATGGGCTGGCCCATGAAGCTCTCGCTCGCTCAGCTCGTCTCTTTGCACGGCTCACTCATTTGTTTTGCTTACTTGGATACAATCTGCTATCGTTTGTTTATTTGAAAACGTTCCTTAAATCAAAAGATGTTCACGGATTTATAAAAAATGTTACGAATTAAAAAAACTCATAATTTTGGTAAACTTGTTCCCGAATCTAAAAATATTCGTGGACCTCAAGCAATCTTCGTAAATTTGAAAAAAGGTCTGCAAGTGTCCATAGACATTAAAAATGTTCATGGACTCTAAATATATTCACGAACTTTTAAAATACTAATGGATTTCAAAACTCTTCAAGATTTTTATTAAAATGTGAAAATAATAAATAAGTAAATAAATAAATAACAACCAGGAAAAGGCAAAAAATAAGACCAGTAGAGAAAACATATAAAGAAAGAAAAAACCCAAGAAATACCTTCTATAACCTTCTCAAAACATGGAAAACCGTCTGGTGAATTACGACTATATACATATGCATTACTCTGAACCTGCGACACACCCCCTTACAAGTGGCCCCCATAGAGACCGTCATATAACAGATCACACCAGGAGGCTCCATATATATCGAGGACTTAGTATCTGAATGAAAAATGCTCAATGTGTATTTAACAAATATATACCTTGTTTTTAAAAAGGATGTACCTTTGAAAAATGTTTAGCGTGTATCTGAAAAATGTTGAACATGTATACGGAAAAATTTCAACATGTACTAAAACAAAATCGACATGTATTTGAAAAGCAAAAAAACAATAAGAATACAAAACCCCCAAAAAGAAGAAAAACAATAGAGAAAACATAAAGAAACAAAAAAAGCAAATAAAACCAATAAAGAAAAACACGGAAGAAGAAAAAAGAAAATGTCACACAAATGGTTCTAAGACCAGTCTGTACCGGTTTGTAGAACCTTCCCAAAATCGCTCTATCAGTCCAGCCCACTAAGAAGCACACAACGCAGAGACAAGAGGGCGCTACATCTCGTAGTAAGGGAGAATAGTACTGGCATTGAAATAAGGCCACGCGTGGCTGTTGCTGGGTCGGCGCGCACCACACCCCAATCGTAGGCTGACAAGCCGGCCCATAAGCACGTCACCGAGAGTGAAGGAAAGCGCTCCAGTAGACCAATAAATTATGCTACGGAGGATAAGGGGTGGTCAATCCAGCAGACTACTATAGCATCTTCAAACGTAGTCGCCACCTCCTTTTTCAAAGAAAAGGTGCTTAGGATTTTTGTGCCTCCCGTTGCCACCACCGATTTGCCTCGTCTTTAGAGCCATGGAGGTGCGGTGGACCACGACCCTTGCCGGTGGGAGGGGTCTTGCTATAGTTTTAGGCCTTCTTTGGTTTAAAGGAATCTTGTAGGAATTTCATAGGATAGGATTTCTATAGTAAAGTTTTCTTTAGAGCCCTTTTGTTTGTAGGAATGTAATCTTATTCTTATGGAGGAATTCTTCTTATCCTTCACATTTCATAGGAAAATAAACATTAGCTAGACTCAATGGAGAAAATCCAATGATATGAATCAAACGACATCTCTTTTCCTATTACTACTCATAGAATTTGAGATATATGTCATCTCATTTCTTATAACTTTTCTATTCCTACTATTTTTCTACCCTATGAACCAAAGGAGGCCTTAGGCTTTATTTGGTTCATAGGATAGGATTATCACAGGAATAGGAAACTTGTAGGAAATCAAATGACATTCTATCAAATCCTATGAGTATGATTAGGAAAAGAGATGTCATTTGGTTCACATCATAGGAATTTTTCCGTTGAGTCTAGGCTTATGTTTATTGTCTTTTGAAAAGTGGAGGATAGGAACCAATCCTATGTAGGAATAGGAATCCATTCCTATGAACCAAATGGCTTTAAAGAAAAAAAATCCTACAAAAATCCTTTCCTATATAATTCCTGTGAAATTCCTCCAAACTAAAGGAGGCCTTAGGTATTCTTATGAGTTTGTTCAGAGTTTGTGTCCTTTTCAAAAAGGAGGCGGTGGCGGCTCTCTGAGGATGGAATAAGGTTTTCCCCGCCTAGCGCCTGTTCCGGTGATGCATCTATTTCATCAAAGGGCATGTGGAGGTGTGTCTTTGAAGGATCCCGCAGGATTTGGTCGGTGCTGGTCTTCGGTGGATCTCTTTGGATCCATTCTTTGTTTGTGTGTCTACAAGTTGGATTTTTTGATCTATACTTCTCTTCATCAGGGACAATTGTTGTTCTGGTACGTTGGTCATATGGGGCCTTAACACGGCGACTTCCTGACTGTCTACTACAACAAGTTTGTCCCGGCTCTCATGAAGGAGGGGCGATGAAGGTGGCGCACCTACGGCTCGCTCTAGTGCTTGTAATCGTCGCTATGTGGTATATGGACATGTATGTATTTTTTGTTATTTCCGTGTTCTTTCTACTGCCATGGCATGATGAATGGATCGAAAGTTTTCTTGCAAAAAATCCCAATTGACTACACACTACGGTGCAAAGATAGGAATGCATAGTTCTTGTAGGTTTTTAATGCTTTCTTAATTCTGTACTGTGCACCTTAGATTTTCATACTTGTCACGCAGATAAGAGAAACTCACCAAGGAATCAATGTGTCGCTTCCCGCTAATGGTTGTCGGCGCCTGACATTGCTACTTTCGCTACTTGTTGTCATCCTCCCGACCTTTCTCATCAGAGAAACCAAACAAAGAAGAAGCTCGAAATGGGAAAGGATAAGCGGACCTCCTGTCTAGCCATGAACAAACCGATCTTTGCAGGTGAGGCGGTTGAACTGGGAGCAAAGCTTGCGACAGATGACATAATCTGTTACCAGGGAAGAGGTCCCGAAAGTAGGCCTCGCCGGAGGCCAGTGAGAGGATGGATCTAGTCCCCGGGGTCCTCAACCCGCGGATCCTCGGAGTAGGTCTCAACCTACTTACCACCTCGGGTCCCCGAAATCACTAGAGAGGTTCTGCTTGGCTGAGTCTGGGTCCTCAGGCCCTTAAACCCAGGTACTTGGAGTCCCTGGGGGGCAACGGTCGCAAATGCCTAGGGGTATAAATCCTCCCTTCTTCCTCCTCCCACCTCTAACATTTTACTTGAGCTTGCTCCACCATTCCTAAGCCCTAAAAGCTCGATTGCTTTCCATCCCTCCACCTAGACACTCCTATTCTATAGGGATTGGAAGAGGTTCAGCCGATCTATACTTTCACCAAATTGATTCATGATGCCCCAACTTGTTCTTCACCAACACTTGTTAGTCTTGGTGTTTTGGGCTCTTAGGCGATAGGAGTTAAGGCCCGGAAGTTTGCTTGCTCGTGGCGTGCTCTAGGAAGTTTGTAAAGGTGTTGTGGTCGCGTTCAAGATCAAACTCGAGTGATTTGAGGCTCATCCATTGGGGGTGACTCAAACAGAGCATAGGGTGAGACACTTGGTGGCACTCTGGAGCTTTGGCTTTGGCATTCCTCCAACAAAGATTAACACTTCCTAAAGAGTATGAACCCCGGGATAAAAGTCATGCCCTGCACTAACTTGTGGTTAATCCTTTCACGTATATTTACTTGCATTGTATGCTTGTTATCTTGCTATCTACTACCCCCGTCCTGGTTTATTGGACCTCTTAGTATTTTGTGCCAATTTTGACCATTGATTTACTTAACAAAATGTTATTGCATGTCACAAAAAATAGTATCATTAGAAACTATGTTTAAATACGAATCCAATGATATAATTTTTTATATGCATTAACATTTTGTCAGTTAAATCTATGGTAAAATTTGGGCATAAAATACGAAGAAGACCAATAAACCAGGATGGAGGTAGTAGTTTGTTGCCTAGCATACCTTGCTTTTCTGCTTGCTTGCCATATAGGTTGTTCCCATCTACTCCCTCTGTTCTATAATGTAGTGCATATAGACATTTGAAAAGTCAAACTTAGTAATTTTGACCAAGTTTGTGGAGAAAAACATTTCCATCTAGAATGCCAACGATATATCATTAGATTCATCATAAGATGTAGTTTCATATTTTATATATTTGGTATTGTAAATATAAATAGTTTTATATACAAATTTGATCAAAGTTTGCAAACTTTGACTTTTCGAAAAATCTGTACGCACTATATTATGGAACGGACAGAGTAGTTGCATATCTAGATAACTTACTTTATCTGCATTACCCTAAAGTTGGTAGTTAAGTATTCACACCCCCAGTCGGCCTCTTGATCCTTTCACGTGTTGTCTAAAAAATTTATGCCCCCCCAGAATACACATTGTCTGTGGTTGCAAGCTCATGACCAAAGATAATATGAAAAAAGAAATATGGGTAAGTGTGAGGACTGCTTGTTCTGTATTGAACATGAATCCATTTTTCACCTGTGTAGTAGATACTAAATTTGGATTTTTATTTCTGCTTATTTCTATTTGTGTGTTGGTGTATCCTTTGAATCTGCTGCTAGATACTAGGTTGCTAACAAAAGAACCAGATGTTGTTGAAACTAGTTACTTTGTAGTTCTTTAGTGTATCCAAAAATATAAATATAGTATGGTTTTTATGGTGTGTTATGGATGGACATTAAGCAATTCTTGTAAGATTTTTTAGAACAATGAGGAATTGTGCTATCCCCTATCCAATTAAAAAGAAATAGGAGTTTGGTATTGTCTGTGAGCATCTGGCTACTATGTTGAGAGCACCGTTGGCAATCAAATGTAGCTGACAAATCCTTCTATGGACACCTAGGGATCATCTCTCCTCCCACCAGGTCTGGCCAAGGACATCTTGCAAGCACTCAAGTTTGATGATGGAGATGTTGGTCAAAGTTCCCCGTTGAGGGGCAAACAGACCGCAGATCAGGTCTTCCTGAGCTCAGCATCTATCCTAGATGCTTGCTAGTTGTCAGCGAAGGAACTCCAGCCCAGAAGCCCAAGGTGACTCTGACAGCTCCACGACTTGTTCATTTTTTATTTTTGTGCTCAGTTGTTAGTTCCGTTGGAGGAGACTTTGGGTAGTTATGTTATGACATAGACTTTTCATTGTTCTTTGCCCTTCTGTGGCCTTTTAACTATAATTTGGACCATGTTTTGTTCTCCGATTTCTATAATGGAGCCGGAGAGGGTTTCTTCTTGATTTCTCTACAAAAAATCTCCTGTGTGAATCACCCATCTCTGCTAGCCAACAGCAAGGAAGTGTTATAAAGAATGTCTTTCATTTATTTTTTTCTTCATAAATTCCAAACTCCATCGATCCTTTCTTTCAAAAAGACAAAATCGTCCAACTAGAAAAAAGGATGAAAGTGTTCAAAAAAATAAAGAAAGGAAAAGGGAAGAAAATGCAAAGCAACGGTGTCCCCTTCACCATGTGGTGCTTGGATCCCCAATGCTCATGCTATAACGGCCCCATACGACAATTATTCCCTTCACTCCACTCTATCTGCAATATCAATCATCCACTCCACTCTGCCTCTCCACTCTTACTCACTCCCCAACTCACAGATGGCACTGGTGTCCCTTGTTGCTTTATGTTTTAGGTAAACCTTGAGGATGCAATGCATGGGAATTTTGGAGTAACAACATCACCTTCTTCACTACAAAGTTCTCACATATACCCTTTCTAGCACCATGTGTTGAGGACTTAGTATAGCTTATAGTATAATACTATGCATGGTGGATTTTCTTGGAGTTCAAGAATTTCTCTTTCGATCTGTGTAGTTTAATTATCTTTCACTAAGACATGTTTTATTGCCTATGGTTATCAGAGATATTCTCGGTTATTGTTTTATCTTTTTTCTTGGTGTAACATGGTGTTTCTTTATTCTTGTGCTATATATCATATGAATCATGTCGTGGATGTCCTTAAAATAGAGGAGACTATGTCAAATATTTGTAGAAACCGGTGTTACCTTTCACTTGTCAGTTTATGTAGTAGCATTCCAAGCGCTAGCGCGCTTGGGGGTGTTACAATGGGTGTCTAGATCTTGCTAATAGCTATTGACCTAAAGGTGTTCTTGACATGTCCCCTATAGGGCCACACACTTAGCGACTAGCGGTATGTAGAAGAACTAGGAGATAATAGAGAATGGGAGGCTGGGCTTCCAATAGTACTTTGGATGGTTACAAAATTTTTCTAGAAGATCCTGGAGCTGTACCGGTGATATCCGGGAGCATCTTGGTATGCCCTGAAAGAGATATTCTAGAAGGTTCATTGCAGGCCAACCCACGCCGCCTCAGGGGACAAGGCACCACCAAGGGCCCAAGTCAGCCAGCCGTGGGAGGCTTGAGGGGCAAGCCTGGGAGTCTAAATCCGAGGAGTAATCCTTCCTGCATGGGGGAAAGCCCCCTCCCCCACCAAGTCAATGGACCCCCCTTGGTCCACCAATATAAAGGGTCAAAGTCCACACCAAGACCACCAAGTCAACCTCCCTTCTACCACGTGTCTCGTCTCTCTCCCGGTCTAGACTAGTTCTAGTCTGGCACGTCTCTAGGCTATCTCTATCCCTCTAGTTCTTTGTGAAGATTCTTTGTGCTGGTTCCACAGATTGTTGCGGACTTGCGGTACTACTAGATCGGTACATGTGGATACCTTGGAGATGTCATCTTCAAGACTTGATCAATGGATTTGTTGGGGAACGCAGTAATTTCAAAAAAATTCCTACGCACACGCAAGATCCATCTAGGTGATGCATAGCAACGAGAGGGGAGAGTGTTGTCCACGTACCCTCGTAGACCAAAAGCGGAAGCGTTATGACAACGCGGCTGATGTAGTCGTACGTCTTCACAATCGACCGATCCTAGTACCGAAAGTACGGCACCTCCGCGATCTGCACACGTTCAGCTCGGCGACGTCCCACGAACTGTAGATCCAGCTGAGTGTCGAGGGAGAGTGAAAGTGCTAGTTGTCGACTAGAGGGGGGTGAATAGGCGATTTTTATGAAAGTCTTCAAAACATGAGAGTTTCGAAGACAAGCAATAGAAATGAACCTATTGATATGCAGCAGAAGGTAGACTACACTAGGCAAGCCATAGTCAAGTATTCAATGAAGTGAAAGTGCGAAGACTAATAGCAGCTAGGTAGTACGGATCAGGATGGAAGATGGTATGAAGCCAAACAACGATAGAAGTCACACAGTGAAGACAAATAGGTAAAGCAAACAAGCAATGACTTCACGAAGACAAACTGTAAGTAAAGAGAGGGAGAGGATAGAACCGGTCACTTGTTGAGGACACAAGATTTGTTGGACCAGTTCCAGTTGCTGTGACAACTGTACGTCTGGTTAGGGAGGCTGAGATTTAACTCAGAAGACCGCGTCTTCACCTTATTCCCCTTGAGATAAGGACACCCAGTCCTCGCCCAATTACTCTGGTAAGTCTTCAAGGTAGACTTCCAAACCTTCACAGACTTCGTTCACCGGCGATCCACAATGACTCTTGGATGCTCAGAACGCGACGCCTAACCGGCTGGAGGATTCACGGTCCTCAAGTGTAACAAGTCTTCAGGTCACGCGGACAGATAGACTTCAGTGATGCCTAACACTCTTTGGCTCTGGGTGTTTGGGCTTTGTTCTCGCAAGGATTTCTCTCTCTCAAAAGCTTCGGAGGTGGGTTGCTCTCAAACGACAAAAGCCGTGCACTAACTCTGAGCAGCCACCAATTTATGGTGTAGGGGGTGGGCTATTTATAGCCACTAGGCAACCCGACCTAATTTGTCCGAAATGACCCTAGGTCACTAAGGAACTGACACGTGTTCCAACGGTCAGATTTCAAACACACGCGGCAGCTTGACTTGGGCTACAAGTAAAGCTGACTCATCCAGCTCTGGATAAGATTTGCTCTCATTGTCTTCACTCGAAGACATAGGATTTTGGTTGAGCATCACTTAAGTCACTCTGACTTTGTTCACTGGGACCCCACTTAACAGTACGGTGGTTCCTACGACTCAACAAAGAAGAAAAGGAAACAACGAAACAACAAAGTCTTCGCGCTCCATAGTCTTCACGCGATGCCTTCTCTTGTCATAGTCTTCAATGTGAATATCTTCACATACCACCATTGTCTTCAATGTCTTCATACATTTTTAGGGGTCATCTCTAGTAGGTAAAACGAATCAATGAGGGACTACTACTTGTGTTATCCTGCAATTCTCTCAAACACATTAGTCCCTCAACCAGGTTTGTCGTCAATACTCCAAAACCAACTAGGGGTGGCACTAGATGCACTTACAATCTCCCCCTTTTTGGTGATTGATGACAAACTGGTTGAAGTTTTCAACGGGGATAAAAGTATGTGAAATTGTAAAGGATAGAGGTATTGTCTTCGTAAGTAGCAAAAGGCTCCCCCTGAAGATGTGCATATAAGTAATTTGCTTTTGGAATGCAAATGCACATGGCAGGTTGTACTTGTGGAGATCCTCTTCAACTTATGAAGACAATTCATCATGCATGATTTGATATAACAAGGATAATGACATGCATAATGAGAAATGGGCGTCCGCAAAATGACTAAGTGCGGAATTTATCATCGCACATGCGGAATTTATCATCGCATCACAGAATAGCAAACAAGTAGCAGACGACCATCAAGTTTAAGTGTTACAACTCAAAGAACCAACTGTATCAAAAGCGAGAGTTGTAAACACTAGGCAAAATATAAAGCAACCACCCATATGGACCCGCTTGAAGAATATCAACTCATATGCTTCTCCCCCTTTTGTCAGTAAGGACCAAAAAGGTTTGAAGACATAGAGCCTCTACTCGTTCCCGGAAGGAGTAGGAGAGGATGCAGGGTCGGCGTCGGGGCTTGGTGCAGTGTCGATACGCGCTGAAGTTGGAGGAGGTGAAGTTGCATCATCTTGATCATCGATTACTCTGGCATTCACCGTTGCAGCGGAGGAGGGAATAATCAGAGTCTTCAAGAGACGGAGTTCGACGCAAGACAACATTCCTTGGAGGAGTGGAGTCAAACTTGAATCTTTCAGTGAAGCCATCGTCTTGAAGATCTGCTTCTGTACTGAGCAATGTCAAACTCTTCCATGACCTCTGACAGGTTTCATGTATAACAAAGGCATTCTTGGTGGAAAGATTGCGAATGCGATTGACGTCCACCAAGAGGCTTTGCATCTGCCGCTTCAGCCAGAAGTGATGCTTATCTTGTTTCCGATGCAGGGCAACGTGAAGTCCTCGGTCATTGAGAACACGAGATCGCTTCCGAGGCCTTTGAGCAATAGTGCTTTCAGTGGCTTCAGTTTGAGCACGGTGAGGTAAGCGTGTATTGCCAGCCAAAGGATAAACACAAGTGACTGCCTGGGCTCCTTCAATGGGTTGCGTGAAGCTTTGGTGATCAACATTGTGAAGACAAACAAGCTCCTTGGCGGGCTCTGGGTATATGGCTTCAACTGACATATCAACCTTTGGTAGAAAGATCAGATGGTTGCGAGCAGAGGGCTGATAGTTGACAGCTGTGTGTAGCTTGATGAGGCGCATGACCCACGGAGCATAGAACTTCAGTCCAAAGAGATCAGGGCCTGATGCAGCCAACTGCCTGATAAAGAAGTCTTGAGCATTGAAGCTGATGCCGTTGAAGATATAAAAGACCAAAGTCTTCATTGCTCCTTCAAGTTTTGCTGCTGAAGAATGTCCTTTGACAGGCCATAGAGTTCGCCTGATGATGTGATAAATAGTGCGTGGCAGATACTCTAGATCTTCGACAAAGAACTCCTTTGGGTAATCAGCGTCATGTGGCAGAGGCTTCATCATGCTCAGCATTTGGCTCATGTTGGGCTCTGGCTTGTAGAAGATACTCTCCAGAGCATTGCGGTGAAGCTGACAACCAGGTTCATATAATTCTCCTGGAGTGGGCAGGCCGGTTAGCTCAATGATGTCAAAAGCTTTGGCTTCATGATGGACATTGCCTGTCATCCACTCAAGGACCCAAGTCTTCGGATCCCTGTTGTATCCGCGAATGTGGAGGGTAGCATAAAATTGAAGCAGAAGTTCTTCATTCCAATGCTCCTTATCAGTTACAAAATTTAGCAAGCCAGCATCACGGAAGCAGTCAAGGGCTTCTTCAAGGCATGGCAATCCAGCAATGGCTTCGCAGTCAAGACGCATATGAGGAAAGATGCGCCCTGATCATAAAGAACACATGAATAATAACTGCGCTGCTGATAGCTCCAGAACTGATCCGATGAAATCCTTGGCTTGGAATAGGGGTTCTTGGCGCTATCAAAGAAAGTGTTGTGTGCAATGAAGCCATTTGCATTGAAGGACCCTGGTGAAGTGGCAGTACCTGGAAACCTGGGCAGTCTTGGCTTTGGCTTCTGGACATGTGGCCTGTGCGCGACATGATAGTCAAATTGCGGACCAGCAGCAGGAGGAGGAACCAGAATAGGCCATCTGACAGTGACCAGCTGACCATAGTTGTATGCTTGCTCAATAGTATGTGGCCTGGGAGGCGGTACAGGAGCAGTGGCAGTGGCAGTGACAGTGACTTCAGGCTGCAGATTGGCATCAGGTGCAGCATTGACTTCAGGTGCTATCACTTCAGGCACCACATTGACTTCAGGCGCCACATTAGCTTCAGCCATGACAACGTCATTGGCTTCAGTATTGGTGTTGGTGGCCGCCTCAATGTTGTTAACCTCCACTTGAGTAGCTGGAGGGTCAGACACGTTCTCCTCGAGAACAACTTGGTTGGTAGGGGGTGTAGCAACACGTGCTTCTTCTTCTCTTGGTCATGGGCTGTTGCAGTCGGAATATCTTCAGCCATATTGGCTTCAGTCTCGGGGTTGTTCACAGTTGGAGAGGCTTCAGGAAAGACTTGGCGTGAAACGGATTGGCGCTCTTCTCCTTCTGGAACACTTGACAGAGTGACCTGTGGCCTTGGTCCTTTGCAAAGCCTGCGAAATGCTGGCGACGCTTGTGGAGATGGAGCTGGTTGGGCCACAAAGTCTTCATCTTCAATCACCGGAGTGGTGACTTGAGTTGTGGGAGTAACAAGTGTTTCTTCTTGACGGGGGGAGTCTTGTGGGTGATCAGCCCATGAGTCATCCTGAGCAGTTGGCGTCAATGGACGACCAATGCTGATGAGTTCGCTGTTCGTAAGAACAGGCGATGATACCACGTTGTGCTCGATCTGAGGAAGGACTTCATCATCTTCAACATTGTCATGATGACCAATGTCTTCAGCTGCGGTGGGGTCAACAGCTGGAATGTCTTTAGCTTCAGGAGCCTCTGTGGAAGCAGGCTCATGAACTATCACTCGACGTTCTTGTTGTGCAGATTCAGGACGAGCAATAGAAATCGGTTCGACTACAAGGGGCTCTGTGGGAGCAGCGCGATCTCTCTTCTTGGTCTTGCGCTTCTTGGTGGGTGGAGCATCATCAGTGGTGTTCTTGGTCTTGTGCTTTCTGGCCTTGGCTTCAGCTTCCCTTGTCTTCTGAAGCTCTGAAGCCACTAAGGTGACCTTAGGCTTCACGCCTGTCATACTGGCTGGGAAGACAATGCGAGGTTCTTCCCGCCTGGATGGTTCAGTTTGGTCCATAGATGGCTTCTTCTTCTGCTTGGCAGCCATCTTAGGGTCGATGCCAGGACGCCCAAGTGCCTTGCGCTTCTCAGCTTCATTGTAAGCTTGAACACACTTGGCAGTGAGAATCTTCATGCGCTCACGAGAACCTTTGGCTTCATCACGTTTCTTGTGAAACGCTTCCTTGAGCTCATGCAACATGACCTTGAAGTTCTGGACGTCTACCATGCTGAGCTTGGCCACATGCTTATTGAACTGAGCCTTTTCATAATCGATCTTATGCTTCAGCTCAACAATTTTCTGAGCAAGAGCCAGCTCAGGAGCAATGGCTCCATGGAAGGAGACGCTTAGGCCAATTGGAAGTTGCAGATCGTCAAACCTGAGATTGGGGGTGTCAAACCACTCATCAATGAAGTTGTTCAATACTTCCACGTCAAAGAGAGGCAAATCATTAAAGATTTCCGCCTCTTGCTTGCTCTTTATCAGCTGCTCAAGAGCGTCATCAGCAAGATCGTCATCACTTGACAGATCAATGGCGTCATTCTCGTTCCTCAGAACAGCAGCAGGGGTCAGAGCTGGACCAGTGGAGTGCATAGGCTTCTTTTTCTTCTTCTCAGACTTGGAGATGCGTGAGAGATCTTCAGACTGCACACTTGGTGCAGGAGGAGCAGTGGCCAAAGGCTTCACTCGTGAAGCTGTTGGTGCAGGGGAAGGCTTCGAAGCTTTAGGTTTCTTCAGCTTCTTTGGCTTCGATGGTGCAGGCGCTTCGTCAGAATCAGCGTCGTCTGCAGGCTCATCCACGGCTGTACCTTGAACCATAATATGAGTGATGAGACCTTCTAGGTTGTAGAAGGGCCCAACAAGATTGGGTTCAGCTTCGCGTGTGCCATCGGCACGAGGAGCAGAGGGGCCTGGATTGAAGTCTAATCCCCGCGACTTCTTGTTTTCTTTGGCCGAGTTCTTGGCAAACTGGAAGTTGCGCTTGAACAAATTGTCGTCACGACACCATAGCAATGAAGATGGGTTGGCATCTGCGTGCTGTGGTCCACGGACCATGCAAGGGTAGAAGCCTTGTTCAATGGCTTCAGCTCTGGACCTGGGTGGAAGATTTTTGTATAAAATGTCTCCCCATGGTCGCTTGATGGCATTGTTCTCAGCATATTCCTGGGTCACGAACCTGTACTTGTACCATTGTTCTGCCCAATATCTTCGAATCCATTGGATTCGGGTTTTTCGCTGATTGTAGTCCTCCTCTGGATCTGTCTTGTACAACTCATAGAGGCAGGAGGCAAATCTCTTGAGGTGTTCCCATGGCGCTGTCTGCCACCCTTCCTTGCAGACTTCTCTATTGCCATGAAGTTCAGACTGAATGGCTTCAACACTGTCAAAGGCTTCTGTCAGCTGGTCAGACAGGAACTGGCTTCAGGAGAGTTGATGTGATGTTGTAAGAATTCTGCAAATGAATGCAGACTATGAGAACCAAGGGATTCTCCCACGGTCATGTACCTGTGACAGCATTAGAGATGCGAGGGAAGGGGAAGAGGTCATATGCATTCTCAGAAGATTTTGAAGATAAATCAGTTTAGAAGACATTGACCTCATAGCGCGAAGACATTCACTTATATGTTGAGAGTTGGTTCCAGATTTGTATGAATCCAAGAATAAGTACAAGTGAGGAATCTAACTATGTGTGAAGCATAAGTGAATATACTAGGCATCATATGAGATGCAGACAGGATAGATCCAAATTTGTGGAGGCAGAAACCACTTTTGGTAGAAAGGATGAATCTATAGGATCAAAAAGACGGTAAAAAGAGGGTTTTAATTTACCACACGATGAACTGCTAGACAGAGTAGAAGATGAGGCCGAGCAGTTCGATCTTCCGTGCCCTAACTTGGCGACGGAGGACACCTACGGCGGCGGCGGAGAAGACGATGTCCGCGGCCGGCGTGAAGACGACGTTGGAGAGGTCGCGGCAGCTAAGCGCTTCGTCGCCGGCGTCATCGAGAGCTAGCGGTGGCGCTAGGGTTTGTCGAGGTGGAGAGGTGGAAGAAGGATTTTGACCACGATTGGGCGGGTATTTATAGGGAAAGGGACGGCACAACGCAATTATGCAGGTGCCCCTGGCGGTTCACATTTGAGGGACACGTGGCGAACATGCAACACATTGGGAGTTGTCCCACGTTCCCACGCCCGCCTGGACTGTCGGATGGTCGTTCCGGCTTCTCCGGCTTTCAGGCAATAAGAATTGAACATTTAAAACAGATTTAATGTTTGTCTCTGTATCTTCTGCTGACAAGGACGCAGAGAAGACATTCGACAGTTTCAAAAGAATGCATATGTTTGGATAGATAGAGTTTGAGGTAGGAAGCATAGAGAGGTTAGGGTCCGATCACATTCACTTAGTTCAAAAGATTCAAACGAGAAGACATAGCTATAAGTGAATGCTGTAGAGGACAGAACACTAATATATGTATATATATCAGAATGCAACCAAATCAACATAGTGAAGATAATCATGAAGACAAGTTGAAATTGAAGACAAACCAAATGCGAAGACATAGCAAATGTAACGCCATGAGAAAAACACTTCAAACAGAAGAATTTGGTGGTGGCGTTACCCACCGTATAGGAAGTATTATACCCAGACACGGCGCACAATTATCGTGGCGCTCCGAAGTCAAATTCAGCGTTAATGTATTCACACTTAGAATGTAAGTCTTCATTGATTGAAGATATACTTTACTTCGTGTGTTGCACATCTAAGTCATCATCATGCATAAGTGTTAGGATGTGTGCCTGATCACAGCATTTGAGGATTCCAAGATATTTAGCTCACACCGTAACTTGCAAAACCTTTTCTCATCCAAGGGCTTTGTGAAGATATCTGCCAGTTGCTCTTCAGTGTTGACGTGTATGATATCAATATCTTCCTTCATGACATGATCTCTGAGAAAGTGATGACGAATTTCAATATGCTTTGTCTTTGAGTGCTGAACTGGGTTGTTGGCAATCTTGATGACGCTTTCATTGTCGCAGTAGAGTGGTACTTGTTTCAGATGGATGCCATAGTCCTTGAGAGTTTGCTTCATCCATAGAAGCTGAGCGCAGCAAGATCCAGCAGCAATGTATCCAGATTCAGCAGTGGAGAGTGATACACAGTTCTGCTTCTTTGAAGACCAACAGACAAGTGATCGTCCCAGAAAGTGACATGTGCCTGATGTAGACTTGCGATCCACCTTGTCACCAGCATAATCAGCATCCGAGAATCCGACTAGATCAAACTCTGAGCCCTTTGGATACCATAATCCTAATGTTGGGGTGTAAGCCAAATATTGAAGAATTCGCTTCACAGCTAAGTAATGCGATTCCTTTGGTGTCGCTTGGAATCGAGCACACATGCAAACACTAAGCATAATATCTGGCCTAGATGCACATAAATAAAGTAAAGAACCAATCATGGAGCGGTATACCTTTCGATCGAACTCTTTACCATTGACGTCAGGACCCAGATGACTCTTGGTTGGCATTGGCGTCGTGTAACCTTTGCAGTCTTGCATTCCAAACTTCTTCAGGCAATCTTTGAGATATTTCTCTTGAGATATGAAGATGCCATTGCTTTGTTGACGGATTTGAAGACCAAGGAAGAACTTCAGCTCACCCATCATTGACATTTGATATTGCTCTTGCATCATGTGTCCAAATTCATCACTGTATTTCTGGTTGGTGCAGCCGAAGATAATGTCATCCACGTATATTTGGCACACGAACAGTTCACCATCATATGTCTTCGTGAAGAGTGTGGGATCCAGGGAACCAGGTTTGAAGCCTTTGCTTTTCAGGAAGTCTTTGAGTGTGTCATACCAAGCGCGAGGGGCTTGTTTGAGGCCATACAGTGCCTTGTTTAGCTTGTACACCATATCAGGATGTTTTGGATCTTCAAAGCCAGGAGGTTGTGCGACATACACTTCTTCTTCAATCTTGCTGTTGAGAAATGCACTCTTCACATCCATTTGATACAGCAAGATGTTGTGATGGTTAGCATAGGCTAGTAATATGCGAATAGCTTCAAGCCTAGCCACGGGAGCAAACGTTTCATCGAAGTCAATCCCCTCAACTTGAGTGTATCCTTGAGCAACAAGGCGAGCCTTGTTTCTGACAACTTGACCATGCTCATCTTGCTTGTTGCGATATATCCATTTTGTGCCTATTATATTGTGCTTGTGAGGGTCAGGACGCTTGACAAGTTCCCAGACATTGTTCAGCTTGAACTTTTGAAGCTCTTATTGCATAGCTTGAATCCATTCAGGTTCCATGAAGGCTTCAACAACTTTCTTAGGTTCAGATATTGAGACAAAAGCAAAGTGCCCACAGAAATTTGCTAGTTGTGTTGCTCTTGAACGAGTGAGTGGACCAGGCGCATTGATGCTATCAATTATCTTCTCAATCTGTACTTCATTTGCAACACGAGGATGAACTGGACGAAGATTTTGCTCTTGCTGATCATTGTCATCGTTGGGAGGATTGTCGTCGGGCTGAGCATTGTCTTCAGGTTGATTAGGTGCAGAAATGATAAGTTCCTCTTCAGGCTGTGCTTCAGACGGTATGATTTCTCCAGTTCCCATTAGCTTGATGGATTCACTGGGTGGAACTTCATCTAGCACATTTGGCAGGTGCTCTCAGTGAGGAGTTCATAGGATGTTTTCTTCAGAAGCTTGTGAAGATAAACACGGTTGATGACATGGCATGCAGTATCAATAGCTTCAGGCCAGAACTTTCTGGGTGTCTTGTATTCATCAAGCATCGTCCGAGCCATCTCAATGAGTGTTCTGTTCTTGCGCTCCACGATGCCATTCTGCTGAGGGGTGTACGGAGCTGAGAACTCATGAGTGATGCCTAATGTATCAAAGTACAGATCGAGGCCGGTGTTCTTGAACTCTATGCCGTTGTCACTCCTGATATGCTTGATCTTGATGCCATAGTTGTTCATGGCACGGTTGGCGAAACGTCTGAAGACATCCTGCACTTCAGTCTTGTAGAGAATTATGTGCACCCACGTATATCTTGAATAATCATCAACAATGATGAAGCCATAGAGACAAGCAGTAGTAGTGAGAGTAGAGTAGTGAGTAGGGCCAAATAAGTCCATGTGTAGCAGCTCGAAGGGTTGAGATGTTGTCATGATTGTCTTCAAGGGATGCTTTGCCCTAGTCATCTTTCCAGCTTCGCAGGCACCGCACAAGTGATCCTTCTTGAACTTGACGCCCTCGATGCCTATGACATGCTTCTTCTTTGCGAGAGTGTGTAAGTTCCTCATGCCAGCATGCCCTAGCCTCCGATGCCAGAGCCAGCACTCTGAAGCTTTTGCAAGAAGGCATACGGCAAGCTGTGGCCCTGCTGAGAAATCTACCATGTATAGATCATCTTTTCGGTACCCTTCAAAGACTAGGGACTTGTCAGATTCCATAAGTACAAGGCAACGATATTTTCCAAATATCACAATCATGTTCAAGTCACAAAGCATTGAGACAGACATTAAGTTGAAACCAAGGGATTCAACAAGCATCACTTTATCCATGTGCTGATCCTTTGAGATTGCAACTCTACCTAGACCCAATACCTTGCTTTTACCAGTGTCAGCAAATGTGATGTGACTCTTGTCAGATGGACGTAAGGTTGAGTCCATGAGAAGACTCGATCACCAGTCATATGATTAGTGCATCCGCTGTCCATAATCCATTCTGAAGCATGAGGTGTCATACCCTACAGTACAGTTAGGGGGATAGGCTTCACCAAGAGTATTGTGAAGCATAAACATTTGACGGGCAAGAGGATTATCAAAGCTCAGATCAAGATTAGGACTGATAGGATGATTGGCAAACGATTCAGGAACAAAATACATAGTGAGACCATTTGGGCATTTGATCTTGCGCCCTACAAGATGTTTTAGGTCCCCAGCAATAGCATCAAACGCCTTTGATTTCCGGCTGGAGACCTTTCCCTGCAAAAGAAAGTTAATTCGTCTTAACCACCCACATCTTCAGGGGTGGCTTAGAAGCAATGAGTCTAAGTGCAGCATCTGAGAACTTCGGCTTTGGAGCCCTAGCAAATAGCCTTGCAGGAGATGAATGATACTCATATGAATAAGCAGAAAAGTTCTTGGTCTTATGAACATAGCAGTTTGAAGAAACACGCTCATATTCATAAGTCTAAGTATGGTTTCCCTGCAAAACATTGGCGTTAGGGTGACTCAGGTGAGTCCTCTGTCTGTATGAAGCCTTTGGGCCATATGAAGCCTTTGGTCTGGGATTTGTCTTCTTCCCAAGTGGTGTCATGATGACATTCACAGGAAGATTCTCAAGACAACTTTTGGGAACCCAGATCTTCTTCATAGGTGGCCCATTCCTGCAGTTAGTACCAATATACCTGGCAAACACTTCACCATTCTGATTCTTAAACAGTTTATACTTTGCATCAAAGGAATCATCAATGATAATTAAGCCAGATAAGGTGGATGGATCCACTGAAGGTCCCTTTGCAGCAACCCATGTGGTTTTGGGGTACTGCTCAGGCTTCCAGTAGGAGCCATCAACATTCATTTTCCTCTCGAACCCAACACCCTCTTTCCTAGGGTTTCGGTTCATAATCTGCTTTTTGAGGACATCGCACAGTGTCTGATGCCCTTTGAGACTTTTGTACATCCCTGTTCAAGCAATGTCTTCAACCTAGCATTTTCATCAGCAATAGTAGTGGTATCCTCAGCAGAGGGGTTAGTTACCACATCAGCAGTTGAAGATATTGCAACAGTAGCAGCAGTAGAACATTCAGCAACAGAAGTAGCGTTATCACGCTCAAGGCATTTTAGACATGGTGGTTCAAATCCTTCCTGAGCGAAACTGATCTGTTGAGCGTGAAGTGACTCATTCTCTTTTTGAAGATCTTCATGAGTCGCTCTCAATTTCTCAAGCTCTTGCTTCCTTTGAAGATAATCATAGGAGAGCTTTTCATGAGTTGTTGAGAGCGTTTCATGACGACTTTCAAGTTCCTGGTACTTAACATGAAGATTTTTTATGTCTTCAATTAAGGACTGAGAACGGGTCATTTCAGCGTCCAACAGGTCATCGCTTTTATCTAACATTTTTTGAGTATGTTCCATAGCTTTCTGTTGTTTAGATGCAATTTTAGCAAGTGTTTTGTAGCTGGGTTTGGATTCACAATCAGAGTCATCTTCACTAGATGTTTGAAAGTAAGCATCGCGTGATTTTATCTTGGCACCACGTGCCATGAAGCAGTAGGTGGGAGCAGAGTCATCCTTGTCATTAGCTTCAGCGTTGGTGACGGAGCCATTGTCTTCAGTGTTGAAGATGGACTTGGCAACGTAGGCTGTAGCTAGAGCCAGACTTGCAACGCCAGGGTTGGACTCCTCCTCAGACTCCACCTCCGCCTCCTCAGAAGCAGACTCCTCCTCTGAATCCATCTCCTTGCCGACAAAAGCACGAGCCTTGCCAGATGAACTCTTCTTGTGAGATGAAGACTTGGATGAGGGCTTGGAAGAAGACTTTGAGGATTTCTTCTTCTTCTTGTCATCAGAATCATATTCCTTGCTCTTCTTCTTCTTCTTCTTCTTCTTCTTCTTCTTCTTCTTCTTCTTCTTGTTCTCATTGTCCCACTGTGGACACTCAGAGATGTAGTGTCCAGGTTTCTTGCACTTGTGACATGTTCTCTTCTTGTAGTCCTGAGTGGAAGCTTCATCATTTCTTGAGCTAGATCGTGAAGACTTTTTGAAGCCCTTCTTCTTAGTGAACTTCTGGAACTTCTTCACAAGCATAGCAAGTTCCTTTCCAATGTCTTCAGGATCATCAGAACTGCAATCAAATTCTTCTTCAGATGAGGAAACGGCTTTTGCCTTCAAAGCACGAGTTCGGCCGTAGTTGGGACCATAGATATCTCTTTTCTCAGATAGCTGGAACTCATGTGTGTTGAGCCTCTCAAGTATATCAGACAGATCGAGTGTCTTGAAGTCAGGACGTTCTTGTATCATGAGGGAAAGGGTCTCGAACGAGCTGTCAAGTGATCTCAGTAGTGTCTTGACGATTTCATGCTTGGTAATCTCAGTGGCGCCGAGAGCACGAAGCTCATTTGTGATGTCCGTGAGGCGATCAAACGTGAGCTGGACATTCTCATTGTCGTTTCTCTTGAAGTGGTTGAAGAGGTTGCGAAGAACACTGATCCTTTGATCTCTCTGGGTTGAGACGCCTTCGTTGACCTTGGAGAGCCAGTCCCAGACTAGCTTCGACATTTCCAGAGCACTCACACGGCCATACTGTCCTTTGGTCAGATGACCACAGATGATGTTCTTGGCAGTAGAATCCAGTTGAATGAACTTCTTGACATCAGCAGGGGTGACACCTTCACCAGTCTTGGGAACGCCATTCTTGACGACATACCTGAGGTCGACATCAATGGCTTCAAGATGCATGCGCATCTTATTCTTCCAGTAGGGATATTCAGTTCCATCGAAGACGGGGCAAGCAGCCTAGACTTTGATTATCCCTGCAATAGACATAGCTAAAACTCCAGGTGGTTAATTATCTTTCACTTTCGATCTGTGTAGTTTAATTATCTTTCACTAAGACATGTTTTATTGCCTATGGTTATCAGAGATATTCTCGGTTATTGTTTTATCTTTTTTCTTGGTGTAACATGGTGTTTCTTTATTCTTGTGCTATATATCATATGAATCATGTCGTGGATGTCCTTAAAATAGAGGAGACTATGTCGAATATTTGTAGAAACCGGTGTTACCTTTCACTTGTCAGTTTATGTAGTAGCACTCCAAGCGCTAGCGCGCTTGGGGGTGTTACAATGGGTGTCTAGATCTTGCTAATAGCTATTGACCTAAAGGTGTTCTTGACATGTCCCCCATAGGGCCACACACTTAGCGACTAGCGGTATGTAGAAGAACTAGGAGATAATAGAGAATGGGAGGCTGGGCTTCCAATAGTACTTTGGATGGTTACAAAATTTTTCTAGAAGATCCTGGAGCTGTACCGGTGATATCCGGGAGCATCTTGGTATGCCCTGAAAGAGATATTCTAGAAGGTTCATTGCAGGCCAACCCACGCCGCCTCAGGGGACAAGGCACCACCAAGGGCCCAAGTCAGCCAGCCGTGGGAGGCTTGAGGGGCAAGCCTGGGAGTCTAAATCCGAGGAGTAATCCTTCCTGCATGGGGGAAAGCCCCCTCCCCCACCAAGTCAATGGACCCCCCTTGGTCCACCAATATAAAGGGTCAAAGTCCACACCAAGACCACCAAGTCAACCTCCCTTCTACCACGTGTGTCGTCTCTCTCCCGGTCTAGACTAGTTCTAGTCTGGCACGTCTCTAGGCTATCTCTATCCCTCTAGTTCTTTGTGAAGATTCTTTGTGCTGGTTCCACAGATTGTTGCGGACTTGCGGTACTACTAGATCGGTACATGTGGATACCTTGGAGATGTCATCTTCAAGACTTGATCAGTGGATTTGTTGGGGAACGCAGTAATTTCAAAAAAATTCCTACGCACACGCAAGATCCATCTAGGTGATGCATAGCAACGAGAGGGGAGAGTGTTGTCCACGTACCCTCGTAGACCAAAAGCGGAAGCGTTATGACAACGCGGTTGATGTAGTCGTACGTCTTCACAATCGACCAATCCTAGTACCGAAAGTACGGCACCTCCGCGATCTGCACACGTTCAGCTCGGCGACGTCCCACGAACTATAGATCCAGCTGAGTGTTGAGGGAGAGTGAAAGTGCTAGTTGTCGACTAGAGGGGGGTGAATAGGCGATTTTTATGAAAGTCTTCAAAACATGAGAGTTTCGAAGACAAACAATAGAAATGAACCTATTGATATGCAGCGGAAGGTAGACTACACTAGGCAAGCCATAGTCAAGTATTCAATGAAGTGAAAGTGCGAAGACTAATAGCAGCTAGGTAGTACGGATCAGGATGGAAGATGGTATGAAGCCAAACAACGATAGAAGTCACACAGTGAAGACAAATAGGTAAAGCAAACAAGCAATGACTTCACGAAGACAAACTGTAAGTAAAGAGAGGGAGAGGATAGAACCGGTCACTTGTTGAGGACACAGGATTTGTTGGACCAGTTCCAGTTGCTGTGACAACTGTACGTCTGGTTAGGGAGGCTGAGATTCAACTCAGAAGACCGCGTCTTCACCTTATTCCCCTTGAGATAAGGACACCCAGTCCTCGCCCAATTACTCTGGTAAGTCTTCAAGGTAGACTTCCAAACCTTCACAGACTTCATTCACCGGCGATCCACAATGACTCTTGGATGCTCAGAACGCGACGCCTAACCGGCTGGAGGATTCACAGTCCTCAAGTGTAACAAGTCTTCAGGTCACGCGGACAGAAAGACTTCAGTGATGCCTAACACTCTTTGGCTCTGGGTGTTTGGGCTTTGTCCTCGCAAGGATTTCTCTCTCTCAAAAGCTTCGGAGGTGGGTTGCTCTCAAACGACAAAAGCCGTGCACTAACTCTGAGCAGCCACCAATTTATGGTGTAGGGGGTGGGCTATTTATAGCCACTAGGCAACCCGACCTGATTTGTCCGAAATGACCCTGGGTCACTAAGGAACTGACACGTGTTCCAACGGTCAGATTTCAAACACACGCGGCAGCTTGACTTGGGCTACAAGTAAAGTTGACTCATCCAGCTCTGGATAAGATTTGCTCTCATTGTCTTCACTCGAAGACATAGGATTTTGGTTGAGCATCACTTCAGTCACTCTGACTTTGTTCACTGGGACCCCACTTAACAGTACGGTGGTTCCTATGACTCAACAAAGAAGAAAAGGAAACAACGAAACAACTAAGTCTTCACGCTCCATAGTCTTCACGCAATGCCTTCTCTTGTCATAGTCTTCAATGTGAATATCTTCACATACCACCATTGTCTTCAATGTCTTCATACATTTTTAGGGGTCATCTCCGGTAGGTAAACCGAATCAACGAGGGGCTACTACCTGTGTTATCCTACAATTCTCACAAACACATTAGTCCCTCAACCAGGTTTGTCGTCAATACTCCAAAACCAACTAGGGGTGGCACTAGATGCACTTACAGAGAGCTTCGTTAGCACGACGACGTGATGATGGTGATGATGAAGTTACCGACGCAGGACTTCGCCTAAGCAGTACAATGATATGACCGAGGTGGAAATCTGTGGAGGGGGGCACCGCACACGGCTAAACAATCAACTTGTGTGTCTATGGGGTGCCCCCCTCCCCCGTATATAAAGGAGTGGAGGAGGGGAGGGCCGGCCCTCTCTATGGCGCGCCCAAGGGGGGTCCTACTCCTACCGGGAGTAGGATTCCCCCTTCCCTAGTTGGAGTAGGAGAGAAAGGAAGGAGGAGAGAGGGAGAAGGAAAGGGGGGCCGGCCCCCACCCCAATTCGGATTGGGCTTGGGGGGGGGGCCCCCACCTTGGCCGCCTCCTCCTCTCTCCCACTAAGGCCCAATAAGGCCCATATACTCCCCGGGGGGTTCCGGTAGCCCCCCGGTACTCTAGTAAATGCCCGAACTCACCCAGAACCATTCCGATGTCCACACATAGGCTTCCAATATATCGATTTTTGTGTCTCGGCCATTTCGAGAATCCTCGTCATATCCGTGATCATATCCGGGACTCCGAACAACCTTTAGTACATCAAAACACATAAACTCATAATACCGATCGTCACCGAACGTTAAGCGTGCGGACCCTACGGGTTCGAGAACTATGTAGACATGACCGAGACTCATCTCCGATCAATAACCAATAGCGGAACCTGGATTCTCATATTGGTTCCTACATATTCTATGAAGATCTTTAGCGGTCAACCCGCATAACAACATACGTTGTTCCCTTTGTCATCGATACGTTACTTGCCCGAGATTCGATCGTCGGTATCTCAATACCTAGTTCAATCTCGTTACCGGCAAGTCTCTTTACTCGTTTCGTAATGCATCATCTCGCAACTAACTCATTAGTAACATTGCTTGCAAGGCTTATAGTGATGTGCATTATCGAGAGGGCTTAGAGATACCTCTCCGACAATCGGAGTGACAAATCCTAATCTCGATCTATGCCAACTCAACAAACACCATCGGAGACACATGTAGAGCATCTTTATAATCACCCAGTTACGTAGTGACGTTTGATAGCACACAATGTGTTCCTCCGGTATTCGGGAGTTGCATAATCTCATAGTCATAGGAACATGTATAAGTCATGAAGAAAGAAATAGCAACAAACTAAATGATCAAGTGCTAAGCTAACGGAATGGGTCAAGTCAATCACATCATTCTCAAATGATGTGATCCCGTTAATCAAATGACAGCTCATGTCTATGGCTAGGAAACTTAACCATCTTTGATTCAACGAGCTAGTTAAGTAGAGGCATACTAGTGACACTCTGTTTGTCTGTGTATTCACACATGTACTAAGTTTCCGGTTAATACAATTCTAGCATGAATAATAAACATTTATCATGATATAAGTAAATATAAATAACAACTTTGTTATTGCCTCTAGGGCATATTTCCTTCAGTCTCCCACTTGCACTAGAGTCAATAATCTAGATTACACAATAATGATTCTAATACCCATGGAGTCTTGGTGTTGATCATGTTTTGCTCGTGAGAGAGGCTTAGTCAACGGGTCTGTAACATTCAGATCTGTATGTATCTTTCAAATCTCTATGTCTCCCTCCTTGACTTGATCGCGGATGGAGTTGAAGCGTTTCTTGATGTGCTTGGTTCTCTTGTGAAATCTGGATTCCTTTGCCAAGACAATTGCACCAGTATTGTCACAAAGGATTTTCATTGGACCCGATGCACTAGGTATGACACCTGGATCGAATATGAACTCCTTCATCCAGACTCCTTCATTTGCTGCTTCCGAAGCAGCTATGTACTCCGCTTCACACGTAGATCCCGCCACGACGCTTTGCTTAGAACTGCACCAACTTACAGCTCCACCGTTCAATATAAATACGTATCCGGTTTATGACTTAGAGTCATCCGGATCAGTGTCAAAGCTTGCATCAACGTAACCGATTACGACGAGCTCTTTGTCACCTCCATAAACGAGAAACATATCCTTAGTCCTTTTCAGGTATTTCAGGATGTTCTTGACCGCTGTCCAGTGATCCACTCCTGGATTACTTTGGTACCTCCCTGCTAAACTAATAGCAAGGCACACATCAGGTCCGGTACACAGGATTGCATACATGATAGAACCTATGGCTGAAGCATAGGGAATGACTTTCATTTTCTCTCTATCTTCTGTAGTGGTCGGGCATTGAGTCTGACTCAACTTCACACCTTGTAACACAGCAAGAACCCTTTCTTTGCTTGATCCATTTTGAACTTCTTCAAAACTTTGTCAAGGTATGTGCTTTGTGAAAGTCCAATTAAGCGTCTTGATCTATCTCTATAGATCTTGATGCCCAATATATAAGCAGCTTAACCGAGGTCTTTCATTAAAAACTCTTATTCAAGTATCCTTTTATGCTATCCAGAAATTCTATATCATTTCCAATTAACAATATGTCATCCACATATAATATTAGAAATGCTACAGAGCTCCCACTCACTTTCTTGTAAATACAGGCTTCTCCAAAAGTCTGTATGAAACCATATGCTTTGATCACACTATCAAAACATTTATTCCAACTCCGAGATGCTTGCACCAGTCCATAAATGGATCGCTGGAGCTTGCACACTTTTTTAGCATCCTTTGGATTGATAAAACCTTCGGGTTGCATCATATACAACTCTTCTTCCAGAAATCCATTCAGGAATGCAGTCTTTACATCCATTTGCCAAATTTCATAATCATAAAATGCAGCAATTGCTAACATGATTCGGACAGACTTAAGCATCGCTACGGGTGAGAAAGTCTCATCGTAGTCAACTCCTTGAACTTGTCGAAAACCTTTCGCAACAAGTCGAGCTTTGTAGACAGTAACATTACCATCATCGTAAGTCTTCTTCTTGAAGATCCATTTATTCTCGATGGCTTGCCGATCATCGGGCAAGTCAACCAAATCCACACTTTGTTCTCATACATGGATTCCATCTCAGATTTCATTTCCTCAAGCCATTTCGCGGAATCTGGGCTCATCATCGCTTCCTCATAGTTTGTAGGTTTGTCATGGTCAAGTAACATGACCTCCAGAACCGGATTACCGTACCACTCGGGTGCGGATCTTACTCTAGTTGACCTACGAGGTTTAGTAGTAACTTGATCTGAAGTTACATGATCATCATCATTAGCTTCCTCTCTAATTGGTGTAGTAGTCACTGGAACTGATTTCTGTGATGAACAACTTTCCAATAAGGGAGCAGGTACAGTTACCTCATCAAGTTCTACTTTCCTCCCACTCACTTCTTTCGAGAGAAACTCCTTCTCTATAAAGGATCCATTTTTAGCAACGAATGTCTTACCTTCGGATCTGTGATAGAAGGTATACCCAACAGTTTCCTTTGGGTATCCTATGAAGACACATTTCTCCGATTTGGGTTCAAGCTTATCAGGTTGAAGCTTTTTCACATAAGCATCGCAGCTCCAAACTTTAAGAAACGACAACTTGGGTTTCTTGCCAAACCACAGTTCATAAGGTGTCATCTCAACGGTTTTAGATGGTGCCCTATTTAACGTGAATGCAGCCGTCTCTAAAGTGTAACCCCAAAATGATAGTGGTAAATCAGTAAGAGACATCATAGATCGCACCATATCTAATAAAGTGCGGTTACGACGTTCGGACACACCATTATGCGGTGGTGTTCCGGGTGGCGTGAGTTGCGAAACTATTCCGCATTGTTTCAAATGAAGACCAAACTCGTAACTCAAATATTCTCCTCCACGATCAGATCGTAGAAACTTTATTTTCTTGTTACGATGATTTTCCACTTCACTCTGAAATTCTTTGAACTTTACAAATGTTTCAGACTTATGTTTCATCAAATAGATATATCCATATCTGCTTAAATCATCTGTGAAGGTCAGAAAATAATGATACCCGCCGCGAGCCTCAATATTCATCGGACCACATACATCAGTATGTATGATTTCCAACAAATCTGTTGCTCGCTCCATTGTTCCGGAGAACGGAGTTTTAGTCATCTTGCCCATGAGGCATGGTTCGCAAGTACCAAGTGATTCATAATCAAGTGATTCCAAAAGTCCATCAGAATGGAGTTTCTTCATGCGCTTTACACCAATATGACCCAAACGGCAGTGCCACAAATAAGTTGCACTATCATTATCAACTCTGCATCTTTTGGCTTCAATATTATGAATATGTGTGTCACTACTATCAAGATTCAACAAAAATACACCACTCTTCAAGGGTGCATGACCATAAAAGATATTACTCATATAAATAGAACAACTGTTATTCTCGGATTGAAATGAATAACCGTCTCGCATCAAACAAGATCCAGATATAATGTTCATGCTTAACGTTGGCACCAAATAACAATTATTCAGGTCTAAAACTAATCCCGAAGGTAGAGGTAGCGTGCCGACGGCGATCACATCGACTTTGGAACCATTTCCCACGCGCATCGTCACCTCGTCCTTAGCCAATCTTCGCTTAATCCGTAGTCCCTGTTTCGAGTTGCAAATATTAGCAACAGAACCAGTATCAAATACCCAGGTACTACTGCGAGTATTAGTAAGGTACACATCAATAACATGCATATCACATATACCTTTGTTCACCTTGCCATCCTTCTTATCCGCCAAATACTTGGGGCAGTTCCGCTTCTAGTGACCAGTCCCTTTGCAGTAGAAGCACTCAGTCTCAGGATTAGGTCCAGACTTAGGCTTCTTCACTTGAGCAGCAACTTGCTTGCCGTTCTTCTTGAAGTTCCCCTTCTTCCCTTTACCTTTTTTCTTGAAACTGGTGGTCTTGTTGACCATCAACACTTGATGCTCCTTCTTGATTTCTACCTCCGCAGCCTTTAGCATTGCGAAGAGCTCGAGAATCGTCTAGTCCATCCCTTACATGTTATACTTCATCACGAAGCTTTTGTAGCTTGGTGGCAGTGATTGAAGAACTCTGTCAATGACACTATCAACCGGAAGATTAACTCACAGCTGAGTCAAGTGATTATGATACCCAGACATTTTAAGTATATGCTCACTGACAAAACTATTCTCCTCCATTTTGCAGCTATAGAACTTATTGGAGACTTCATATGTCTCAATCCGGGCATTTGCTTGAAATATTAACTTCAACTCCTAGAACATCTCATATGCTCCATGACGTTCAAAACGACGTTGAAGTCCCGATTCTAAGCCATAAAGCATGGCACATTGAACTATCGAGTAGTCATCAGCTTTGCTCTGCCAGGCATTCACAACGTCCGGCGTTGCTCCTGCAGCGGGTCTTGCACCTAGCGGTGCTTCCAGGACGTAATTCTTCTGTGCAGCAATGAGGATAATCCTCAAGTTACGGACCCAATCTGTGTAGTTGCTACCATCATCTTTCAACTTAGCTTTCTCTAGATACGCATTAAAACTCAAAGGAACAGTAGCACGGGACATTGATCTACAACAACATAGACATGCAAAATACTATCAGGTACTAAGTTCATGATAAATTAAAGTTCAATTAATCATATTATTTAATAACTCCCACTTAGATAGACATCCCTCTAATCATCTAAGTGATCACGTGATCCAAATCAACTAAACCATGTCCGATCATCACGTGAGATGGAGTAGTTTTCATTGATGAACATCACTATGTTGATCATATCTACTATATGATTCATGCTCGACCTTTCGGTCTCAGTGTTCCGAGGCCATATCTGCATATGCTAGGCTCGTCAAGTTTAACCCGAGTATTCTGCGTGTGCAAAACTGGCTTGCACCCGTTGTATGTGAACGTAGAGCTTATCACACCCGATCATCACGTGGTGTCTCGGCACGACGAACTTTCGCAACGGTGTATACTCAGGGAGAATACCTGCACCTTGAAATTTAGTGAGAGATCATCTTATAATGCTACCGCCAAACTAAGCAAAATAAGATGCATAAAGGATAAACATCACATGCAATCAATATAAGTGATATGATATGGCCATCATCATCTTGTGCCTTTGATCTCCATCTCCAAAGCACCATCATGATCACCATCGTCACCGGCGCGACACCTTGATCTCTATCGTAGCATCGTTGTCGTCTCGCCAACTATTGCTTCTACGACTATCGCTACTGCTTAGTGGTAAAGTTAAAACAATTACAGGGCGATTGCATTGCATACAATAAAACGACAACCATATGGCTCCTACCAGTTGCCGATAACTCTGTTACAAAACATGATCATCTCATACAATAAAATTTAGCATCATGTCTTGACCATATCACATCACAACATGCCCTGCAAAAACAAGTTAGACGTCCTCTACTTTGTAGTTGCAAGTTTTACGTGGCTGCTACGGGCTGAGCAAGAACCGTTCTTACCTACGCATCAAAACCACAATGATTTTTCGTCAAGTGTGCTGTTTTAACCTTCAACAAGGACCGGGCGTAGTCACACTCGATTCAACTAAAGTTGGAGAAACTGACACCCGCCAGCCACCTGTGTGCAAAGCACGTCGGTAGAACAGTGTACGCGTAATGTCGGTCCGGGCCGCTTCATCCAACAATACCGCCGAATCAAAGTATAACATGCTGATAAGCAGTATGACTATTATCGCCCACAACTCTTTGTGCTCTACTCGTGCATATAACATCTACGCATAGACCTGGCTCGGATGCCACTGTTGGGGAACGCGGTAATTTCAAAAAAAATCCTACGCACACGCAAAATCCATCTAGGTGATGCATAGCAACGAGAGGGGAGAGTGCTATCCACGTACCCTCGTAGACCAAAAGCGGAAGCGTTATGACAACGCGGTTGATGTAGTCATACGTCTTCACGATCGACCGATCCTAGTACCGAAAGTACGGTACCTCCGCGATCTGCACACGTTCACCTCGGCGACGTCCCACGAACTCTAGATCCAGCTGAGTGTCGAGGGATATCTTCATTAGCACGACGGCGTGATGACGGTGATGATGAAGTTACCGACGCAGGACTTCGCCTAAGCACTACAACGATATGACCGAGGTGGAAATCTGTGGAGGGGGGCACCGCACATGGCTAAACAATCAACTTGTGTGTCCATGGGGTGCCCCCTCCCCCGTATATAAAGGAGTGGAGGAGGGGAGGGCCGGCCCTCTCTATGGCGCGCCCAAGGGGAGTCCTACTCCCACCGGGAGTAGGATCCCCCCCTTCCCTAGTTGGAGTAGGAGAGGAAGGAAGGAGGAGAGAGGGAGAAGGAAAGGGGGGCCGGCCCCCCACCCCAATTCAGATTGGGCTTGGGGGGCGCCCCCACCTTGGCCTCCTCCTCCTCTTTCCCACTAAGGCCCAATAAGGCCCATATACTCCCCGGGGGGTTCCGGTAGCCCCTCGGTACTCCCGTAAATGCCCGAACTCATCCGGAACCATTCTGATGTCCAAACATAGGCTTCCAATATATCGATCTTTATGTCTCGACCATTTCGAGACTCCTCGTCATGTCCGTGATCATATCCGGGACTCCGAACAACCTTCGGTACATCAAAACACATAAACTCATAATACCGATTGTCACCAAACGTTGAGCGTGCGGACCCTATGGGTTCGAGAACTATGTAGACATGACCGAGACTCATCTCCGGTCAATAAACTATAGCGGAACCTGGATGCTCATATTGGTTCCTACATATTCTACGAAGATCTTTATCGGTCAAACCGCATAACAACATACGTTGTTCCCTTTGTCATTGGTATGTTACTTGCCTGAGATTCGATCGTCGGTATCTCAATACCTAGTTCAATCTCGTTACTAGCAAGTCTCTTGACTCGTTTCGTACTGCATCATCCCGCAACTAACTCATTAGTCACATTGCTTCCAAGGCTTATAGTGATGTGCATTACCGAGAGGGCCCAGAGATACCTCTCCGACAATCGGAGTGACAAATCCTAATCTCGATCTATGCCAACTCAACAAACACCATCGGAGACACCTGTAGAGCATCTTTATAATCACCTAGTTACGTTGTGACGTTTGATAGCACACAAAGTGTTCCTGCGGTATTCGGGAGTTGCATAATCTCATAGTCATAGGAACATGTATAAGTCATGAAGAAAGCAATAGCAACAAACTAAACGATCAAGTGCTAAGCTAACGGAATGGGTCAAGTCAATCACATCATTCTCAAATGATGTGATCCCGTTAATCAAATGACAACTCATGTCTATGGCTAGGAAACTTAACCATGTTTGATTCAACGAGCTAGTCGAGTAGAGGCATACTAGTGACACTCGGTTTGTCTATGTATTCACACATGTACTAAGTTTCCGGTTAATACAATTCTAGCATGAATAATAAACATTATTGATGATATAAGGAAATATAAATAACAACTTTATTATTGCCTCTAGGGCATATTTCCTTCAGGATTGTCCCGGAGAAAGCTTTAACTGCTGGGAGGTATAACCTAGCTCTGGGAATCAGTGAGCTTCATCAACTCGCCTTCTTCTTCTTCTGCGTGGACTGTTGATGAGATCATCGTTACATGTACCTCCATACTGATCATGGGATTGATTGTGCATTTTTTTGAGTAGCACGTTCCTCTACACTAAATGGTGTTCCTGGATTAAAAAAACTCTCTTCTGCTACTTCTATTGTCTTACCTAATGGTGTGCTTGGCAATCGGTATAAATGCAAAAGCGGAGTCAGACAAGGGGATCTTCTGCCACCACTTTTGTTTGTGCTAGCAGCTGATTTTTGGAAACCATTTTATATGATGCCATGGAGAGAAGTGTATTGCAACCACCTGCCAGATTTTCCTTCGACCTTGATTTCTCCATCCCGCAATATGTTAATGAAAATCTTGTCATCATGAAAGCCTATCCAGATCATTTGGAGCAGCTAGAGGACATGGTTGGTCTCTTGAACAAAGCTTATGGTTTAAAAGTTAACTATAAAAAATCTACCCCGTCCGTCCCATAATATAAGAGCGTTTTTGACACTACACTAGTGTCAAAAACACACTTATATTATGGGACGGAGAGAGTAACTTAATTCCCCTTAATGTGGCTCAGGCTGATGCTCAGAACTTGTCTAATAGTTTTGGTTGTCACATTGGGATGTTTCCATTTATCTATCTAGGGGGCCACTCAGTTTTACAAAGCTAAGAATGAAACACTCCATGTATATTATTGAAAGGATTCAGAGGCGATTAAGTGTTTTCTCACAGTATCTGGGTTATGATGGTAGACTTCTCATGGTCAATGTTGTCCTTTCCAATCTTCCTACTTTTATCATGAGTTGTTTGCAACTATATAGAGGCATTATTGGACAACTGGACTAGTATGGGAGGCACTACTTTTGGAGATGAAAACATCTTAAAAAAATATCTTCCTCTTGCTGCTTGAGATTGGTCTATAGACCTAAAAATAAAGGAGGGTTAGATGTTTTGAATCTGCAGATGCAGAACACCTACCTCTTGCTTAAAATGATTCACAAGTTCTTCGATCATATGGATATACCCTTGGTTAACTTGATTTGGAAGGCCTATTACCAACATGGGCTTCTAACCATCCAAACACCTGAATGATCCTTTTGACGGAGAGTTTGTCTCAAATTTCTTTTAGTATACGAAGAACATGCTGCTTGTCACATTGGGAATGGCCAGATAATTGACTTTTGGTCAGACAATTGGAACGGCATACCCAGATTGCAACGGTAGACACATTTGTATTCCTTCTCCCAAATTTATCACATTTCCATTGAAGCAGTATGGAACTTTGAAGATCCTGCTGACCACTTCCTTTTACCTCTCTCAGAGGAGGCATATGAGCAATTATAGGAGATGATGCAACAACTCATTACTTTGCAACTAAATAAAATCCAGATAGTTGGCAATTTCCACATGGTGTTGTTAGGTACCAAGTATCCAAAGCTTTACAAACTGCTCTCGGGTGATCATGAAGTCTTGTATGTTCTCACATGGATTGGGAAGACTTGTTGTCAAGTTAAACATAATTTTTTTTCTTTTGGATGCTGATTCATAACCGGTTGAACACTACAGCTCTTCTTGAGAGAAATAACTTCTTTATTCCTGACTATACATGTGTTATGTGCGGCATGCATTTCATTGAGACCAGAGATTGCCTCTTCTTTCATTGTCCATTCGCTCAGATTTGTTGGTCTTATTTATGTCCCACCTGGGACGCCACACATGGAGGCATTCAGGATGAAATTGATCAGCTCATTGAAGATTATCATACTAATCACATGGGCTATACGGAATACTCGTAATGACTTCATTTTTAAAGGCATTGCTCCTAACCTTTATGCTTGTAGGGAAAAAAATCAATGACGAGCTTCAATGGATCATCTTCAAAGCAAAAAAAAAGGAACTCAATAATTTTGAGTATTGAGTCAAAACTTTCAGATAGCTCATTAGCTCTTCTTTATACATGATGTTGTTGTATTTTGTTCAGTTTGTATATCCTATTTGTTTTGACTTTGTATTTTTTTAAATGAACAAATAAAACGCAACAAAGTCATGTTGTTTCCCTCGATTTTTTTTAATGACAAACTCAAAAGGACGGTGACGTCAGTAGGATACAAACCACACTATATCTTAGATGTATGTATTATCATATATTCACACAAAAGCAAGTATTAGTAAACGGATTTGTACTTTTCGAAGTCTCTTGAGAAATATTGGTTATCGGAAGCTTCTTTTTTGAAATGTAGGTAATCAGAAGTTGGGGTATGTGAGGAAATGAAATAGACCCGGTTCCGGCAATATACAGGGAGGCAGCCAAACCGCGTCGATCGGCGGAGGGAAAAAGTGACTGCAGTTGCTTAACCCAGTCGGAGGCGTAACCTCACCGCCGGTGACGGCATACGGCCCCACGCTCACGTGACCATCCGCACCGACGCCAGCTGCAAACGATGATGCTGGATCCGTGACTGCAGCGACGGCATGCACCGCGTCCTCGCGAGCAGGCAAACACACATACGAACAGTGCGGAAGGCCGGTTGCCCTGGCTCTTGACCAAATTCAGTGCACTCCTTTCGGTTAGTAGTAGTATTTCTTAGACAAGTTAATGGCCAATTACGCCTATGGATCGGACCACTTAGCTCAGATCTTGGATAGCATCCGAACGGGTGGTGTCCAGTTAAAAAAAATACTACTCCCTCCGTCCCGGGTACAAAACGCTCTTATATTAGAGCAACTTCAATGGGCGGATCCAAACGGACGGCGATTTCGTTCGCCTTTTGTCTGTTTGGGTCGGTCGCCCGTCCGGCGTCCGTTCTGTTTTAAATATTGGTCGGCAGCGCGCCCAACGCGCCGACCAATATGTGCCGGCGTCGCCGCCTGGCCGCCTTATTTTGCATTGATGAAATTGCATAAACATATTGTCAAATAACATAGTTTGAATCGAATAAAATAGCATAGTTTTACAAGTCAAATAAAAATAAAAATATCTCACATAGTTTTACAAACGAATAAGAAAAGACACATCTATTGGTTGCCAACATGAGCTCACATATGCTTAACCAAATCATTTTGCAGTTGTACGTGAGTTTTTCAATCACGAATGTCATGATGAAATTGGATGAACTGTTCAAACCTTGCCGCTCCTCCATGCTCAGGCACAACATTCTCATCCTGAAACTGAAACCCTTGATCGCACAGACGTTCCGGGCGCTCGTCTTCTATGATCATATTGTGCATGATCACACAAGCAGTCATCACCTCCCATAGTTTCTGCGTGCCCCAGATATTAGCAGGATATCGAACGATGCCCCATCGAGATTGCAAAACACCAAAGGCACGCTCGACATCCTTTCTAGCACTCTCTTGCTCTTGGGCAAATCTATCCTTTGTCGTAGTATCCTTTGTAGTATCCTTTGTCGTAGTTGTGGCCGTTGACAGTAAAGTTCACCGGTGGGCTGTTGCCTTCAGCAAGCCTAGCAAACACCGTCGAGCGTTGAAGCACGTAGATATCATTGTGTGATCCAACCATGCCAAAGAAAGAGTGCCAGATCCAGAGATCTTGAGACGCCACGGCCTCTAGTATGACAGTGCAAGCCCTGACATGGCCCTTATACTGCCCTTGCCAAGCAGAAGGGCGGTTCTTCCACTCCCAGTGCATGTAGTCTATGCTGCCAAGCATCCCTGGGAAGCCCCTGCTGGCATTCATCGCCAACAAACAAGTTGTATCTTCAGCAGTCGGCTCTCTCAAGTACTCAGGGCCAAACATAGCAATAACAGCCTTGCAGAACTTATACAGGGACTCTAGGCATGTAGACTCGCTCATACAGACGTACTTGTCAATGAGATCACCGGACACTCCGTATGCAAGCATTCAGATGGCGGCAGTGCATTTCTGGTAAGAGGAGAAACCAATCTTGCCAACGGCATCCTCTTTGCACTCGAAATAGTCATCATAGCCGACCATCCCCTCTCTAATACGGTTGAAAAGATGCCTACTCATACGGAAACGACGGCGGAATTTCTGATGTTTGAACAACAGGTTTGTTGTATCAAAGTAGTCCTTCCAAAGAAGGAAATGCCCGCTCTCTCGGTTGCGATTCAACGCCGGAAGGTGGCCCGGAATAGAGCCACGGAACGGCGGCCGCGGGTTGTTGAGGTGGTGATGGACCAACACGGCAGCCAATATCTCCTCCTCGTCATCAGACGACGAATCGTCGGAGTCGCAAAGGAAATTGTGAAAAAAGAACTCGTTGGCGGAGTCCATTTTGTACCTTGGCAAACTATCGAACAGCTTGCGGGCGTCGACGAAGGATACGGCCGGCGAAGGGAGTCGCGGCGCGCACGGACCAACTAGCTGCCCCTGCCGGCATCCAACGAGTGGGCCGGCGTCTAACGAGCGTGCCGGCGAGGCGGCTTCTTGGTCGCGGGCGGCTGTGTGGTGTGGGGGGCACGGGGGTGGGAAGCAGTCGGCTCCCCGATGGCAAGACGACGGTTGCAGGCGACGTGGGAGTGGGTGGTGTTGCTGGGCGGATGTGAAGGCGCCGACAGCTCGCAGAGTCGCCGGCAAAAATGGGCGATGGCGTCGGCGACGAAGGAGGCAGGCGAGGGTTGCTGTTGGATGGGGGAGGCCAATGTGCCACCGACCAGCGGGCCCGAGGGAGGAGAAGGCGAGCGTGCATGCGTCCGTCGCATGTCCGCGCCGACGCAAATCCGGCTAAAAAATGGGCCGGAAATGGGTCACCCGCGGACGAGAAGCGGACGCGCGTCCGTTTGGGTCAGCACGTTGGGCCACCTTTTGTGCCCGCGCCGATCCAAACGGACGCCAACGGACGAAATGGGTCGGCCCATTAGAGTTGCTCTTATGAGACGAAGGGAGTGCCTCCGTATAAACGTCTTATATTTTAATACGAGTCGAGTATTAAAGGTTATACAATAGGTTTAGTGCATCTCTAGCGGATCCCTCAAAAGTGGTTAGGGAAGTAAAATTTTGGTTTTAAGGCCATTTGCAACGTTGACTTGCAAATTTGCTCTGCATACGTCCGCGGACACTGGTGCCGTAGGCGGCCATCCAATGCCACCTGCATACATTTCAAGTCGGGTTTCAACTAACCGGGCACAATTCGTGCAAACACGACGGATTTTGATATGAACCGAACGAAATTCATTACATCCGAGCATTTTCATCACATTTAGAACAAGAAAAAAACGTCTCGACCCTAAACCTATACTACGCCGACGGTCGTCATCCACTTCCTTCGTATTCTACATCGGTGACCACGTCCTCCATCTGCCGTCTCCATGAACGACGGCGGGGTTCAGGACCTGTGAAGCGGAGGTGCGGATTCCGGCGAGGAAGAGTAGAACTTGGGAGACCGACCGACCCACATGGGTGACGTGGATTAGCACTACGTTGGTTTTCCCCCAAAGAGGAAGGAATGATGCAGTGCAGCTATGGTAAGTATTTTCCTCAGTTATGAAACCAAGGTTATCAATCCAGTAGGAGAACTAAGCAAAACACTATGTAAATGGTACCTGCACACAAAGAACAAATACTTGCAACCCGACGCGTAAGAGAGGTTGTCAATCCCTCTAGTAAAAAGATAGATAAAATTATGGTAGATTAGATAAATAGATCTTGCAAAAACATGAAATAAAGTAAGTAAAGAAAAAGTGCAGCAAGGTATTTTGGGGTTTTTGGAAATATAGATATGAAAACAATATGATAAAAGATAGACACGGGGGCCGTAAATTTCACTAGTGGCTTCTCTTAAGAAAATAGCATACGGTGGGTAAACAAATTACTGTTGGGCAATTGATAGAAGAGTAAATAATTATGACGATATCCAAGGCGATGATCATGTATATAGGCATCACGTCCAAGATTGGTAGACCGAAACGGTTCTACATCTACTACTATTACTCCACACATCGACCGCTATCCAGCATGCATCTAGTGTATTAAGTTTTAATGGAGAAACGGAGTAATGCAATAAGAACGATGACATGATGTAGACAGGTCTATTCATGTAGGAATAGACCCCGTCTTTTTATCCTTAATAGCAACGATACATGCGTGTCTCGTTACCCATTCTGTCACTGGGTGAGGACATCGCAAGATCGAACCCATCACAAAGCACCTCTTCCCATGGCAAAAAAAATCAATCTAGTTGGCCTAACTAAACGAAAGATTCGGATAAAAAATACGAGGCTATAACAATCATGCATATAAGAGATAAAAGAAGACTCAAATAATATTCATGGATAGATCTGATCATAAACTCGCAATTCATCGGATCCCAACAAACACAACGCAAAAAGTCATTACATCAAATAGATCTCCAAGAACATCGAGGAGAACATTGTATTGAGAATCAAAAAGAGAGAAGAAGCCATCTAGCTACTGCCTACGGACCCGTAGGTCTATGGTGAAGTACTCACGCATCATCGGAGGAGCACCAATGAGGATGATGAACCCCTCCGTGATCGTGTTCCCCTCCGGCAAAGTGCCGGAATAGGGCTCTAGATTGGATCTCGTGGTTCTGGAACTTGCGGCGGCTGGAATTGTGTTTCGTCGACTTCCCTAGGGTTTCTAAAATATTTGGGTATTTATAGAGTTGAGAGGCGGTGCAACGGAGCTCCGTGGGCCCCACGATCCACCAGGGCGCGCCTGGGCTCTTTTGAAGGAAATATGCCCTAGAGGCAATAATAAAGTTGTTATTTATATTTCCTTATATCATGATAAATGTTTATTATTCATGCTAGAATTGTATTAACCGAAAAATTAGTACATGTGTGAATACATAGACAAACAGAGTGACACTAGTATGCCTCTACTTGACTAGTGATGTCTACTACGCAACCTTCTTCTTGTAGACGTTGTTGGGCCTCCAAGTGCAGAGGTTTGTAGGACAACAGCAAATTTCCCTCAAGTGGATGACCTAAGGTTTATCAATCCGTGGGAGGCGTAGGTTGAAGATGGTCTCTCTCAAACAACCCTGCAACCAAATAACAAAGAGTCTCTTGTGTCCCCAACACACCCAATACAATGGTAAATTGTATAGGTGCACTAGTTCGGCGAAGAGATGGTGATACAAGTGCAATATGGATAGTAGATAAAGGTTTTTGTAATCTGAAAATATAAAAACAGCAAGGTAACTAATGATAAAAGTGAGCGTAAACGGTATTGCAATGCTAGGAAACAAGGCCTAGGGTTCATACTTTCACTAGTGCAAGTTCTCTCAACAATAATAACATAGTTGGATCACATAACTATCCCTCAACATGCAACACAGAGTCACTCAAAAGTCACTAATAGTGGAGAACAAACGAAGAGATTATGGTAGGGTACGAAACCACCTCAAAGTTATTCTTTCCAATCAATCCGTTGGGCTATTCCTATAAGTGTCACAAACAGCCCTAGAGTTCTTACTAGAATAACACCTTAAGACACAAATCAACCAAAACCCTAATGTCACCTAGATACTCCAATGTCACCTCAAGTATCCATGGGTATGATTATACGATATGCATCACACAATCTCAGATTCATCTATTGAACCAACACAAAGTACTTCAAAGAGTGCCCCAAAGTTTATACCGGAGAGTCAAGACGAAAACGTGTGCCAACCCCTATGCATAAGTTCATGGGCGGAACCCGCAAGTTGATCACCAAAACATACATCAAGTGAATCACGTGATATCCCATTGTCACCACAGGTACGCACGGCAAGACATACATCAAGTGTTCTCAAATCATTAAAGACTCAATCCGATAAGATAACTTCAAAGGGAAAACTCAATCCATTACAAGAGAGTAGAGGGGGAGAAGAAACATAAGATCCAACTATAATAGCAAAGCTCGCGATACATCAAGATCGTGCCAAATCAAGAACACGAGAGAGAGAGAGAGAGATCAAACACATAGCTACTGGTACATACCCTCAGCCCCGAGGGTGAACTACTCCCTCCTCGTCATGGAGATCGTCGGGATGATGATGATGGTCACCGGTGAGGGACCCCCCCTCCGGCAGGGTGCCGGAACAGGGTCACGATTGGTTTTTGGTGGCTACAGAGGCTTGCGGCGGTGGAACTCCAGATCTGTTCTGTTCCCCGATCATTTTAGGGTATATGGATATATATAGGCGGAAGAAATACGTCAGGGGAGCCACGAGGGGCCCACGAGGGTGGAGGGCGCGCCCGGGGGGGGGGGGGCTGGGCGCGCCCCCTGCCTCGTGCCTTCCTCGTTGCTTTCTTGACGTGGACTCCAAGTCTTCCAGGTTGCTTTCTTTCCAAAAATAACTTCTCCAGAAGGTTCCATTCCGTTTCGACTCCGTTTGATATTCATTTTCTTCGAAACACTGAAACAAGGGAAAAAACAGGAACTGGCACTTGGCTCTGGGTTAATAGGTTAGTCCCAAAAATCATATAAAAGTGCATAGTAAAGCCCATTAAACATCCAAGATGGATAATATAATAGCATGAATACTTCGTAAATTATAGATACGTTGGAGACGTATCAACTAGCTCGTTGAATCAAAGATGGTTAAGTTTCCTAGCCATAGACATGAGTTGTCATTTGATTAACGGGATCACATCATTAGAGAATGCTGTGATTGACTTGACCCATTCCGTTAGCTTAGCACTTGATCGTTTAGTATGTTGCTATTGCTTTCTTCATGACTTATACATGTTCCTATGACTATGAGATTATGCAACTCCCGAATACCGGAGGAACACTTTGTGTGCTACCAAACGTCACAACGTAACTGGGTGATTATAAAGGTGCTCTACAGGTGTCTCCGATGGTGTTTGTTGAGTTGGCATAGATCAAGATTCGGATTTGTCAACACTTTGTGTGCTACCAAACGTCACAACGTAACTGGGTGATTATAAAGGTGCTCTACATGTGTCTCCGATGGTGTTTGTTGAGTTGGCATAGATCGAGATTCGGATTTGTCACTCCGATTGTCGGAGAGGTATCTCTGGGCCCTCTCGGTAATGCACATCACTATAAGCCTTGCAAGCAATGTGACTAATGAGTTAGTTGCGGGATGATGCATTACGGAACGAGTAAAGAGACTTGCCGGTAACGAGATTGAACTAGGTATTGAGATACCGACGATCGAATCTCGGGCAAATAACATACCGATGACAAAGGGAACAACGTATGTTGTTATGCGGTTTGACCGATAAAGATCTTCGTAGAATATGTGGGAGCCAATATGAACATCCAGGTTCTGCTATTGGTTATTGAACGGAGACGTGTCTCGGTCATTTCTACATAGTTCTCGAACCCGTAGGGTCAGCACGCTTAACGTTCGGTGACAATCGGTATTATGAGTTTATGTGTTTTGATGTACCGAAGGTAGTTCGGAGTCCCGGATATGATCACGGACATGACGAGGAGTCTCGAAATGGTCGAGACATAAAGATCGATATATTGGATGACTATGTTTGGACATCGGAATGGTTCCGGGTGAGTTCGGGCATTTACCGGAGTACCGGGAGGTTACCGGAACCCCCCGGGAAGTATATGCGCCTTATTGGGCCATAGTGGGAGAGAGGAGAAGGGAGCCTAGGAGGGGGCGCCCCCCCCCAAGCCCAATCCTAATTGGGTGGGGGCCGCCCCCCTTTCCTCCCTCCTTCCTCCCCCTTCCTTCCTCTCCTAGTCCAACTAGGGAAGGGGGGAATCCTACTCCCGGTGGGAGTAGGACTCCTCCAGGGCGCGCCATAGAGGGCCGACCCTCCCCCCCCCTCCACTCCTTTATATACGGGGGAGGGGGCACCCCATAGACACACAAGTTGTCATTGTCTTAGCCGTGTGCGGTGCCCCCCTGCACCATAATCCACCTCGGTCATAGCGTTGCAGTGCTTAGGCGAAGCCCTGCGCCGGTAACTTCATCATCACTGTCATCACGCCATCGTGCTGACGAAGCTCTCCCTCGAGACTCAGCTAGATCGAGAGTTCGTGGTACGTCACCGAGCTGAACGTGTGCAGATCGCAGAGGTGTCGTACTTTCGGTACTAGGATCGGTCGGATCGTGAAGACGTATGACTACATCAACCGCATTGTCATAACGCTTCCGCTTTCGGTCTACAAGGGTACGTAGACAACACTCTCCCCGCTCGTTGCTATGCATCACCTAGATGGATCTTGCGTGTGCGCAAGAATTTTTTTGAAATTACTGCATTCCCCAAAAGTGGCATACGAGCCAGGGCTATGTGTAGATGTTATATGCACGAGTATAACACAAAGAGTTGTGGGCGATAATAGTCATACTGCTTACCAGCATGTCATACTTTGATTCGGTGGTATTGTTGGATGAAGCGGCCTGGACCGATATTACGCGTGCGCTTACGCGAGACTGGTTCCACCGACGTGCTTCGCACACAGGTGGCTGGCGGGTGTCAGTTTCTCCAACTTTAGTTGAATCGAGTGTGGCTACGCCCGGTCCTTGTTGAAGGTTAAAACAGCACACTTGACGAAAAATCGTTGTGGTTTTGATGCGTAGGTAAGAACGGTTCTTGCTCAGCCTGTAGCAGCCACGTAAAACTTGCAACAACAAAGTAGAGGACGTCTAACTTGTTTTTGCAGGGCATGTTGTGATGTGATATGGTCAAGACATTATGCTAAATTTTATTGTACGAGATGATCATGTTTTGTAACAGAGTTATCGGCAACTGGCAGGAGCCATATGGTTGTCGCTTTATTGTATGAAATGCAATCGCCATGTAATTGCTTTACTTTATCACTAAGCGGTAGCGATAGTCGTAGAAGCAATAGTTGGCGAGACGACAACGATGCTTCGATGGAGATCAAGGTGTCAAGCCGGTGACGATGGTGATCATGACGGTGCTTTGAAGATGGGGATCAAAGGCACAAGATGATGATGGCCATATCATATCACTTATATTGATTGCATGTGATGTTTATCTTTTATGCATCTTATTTTGCTTAGTTCGGCGGTAGCATTATAAGATGATCTCTCACTAAAATTCAAGGTACAAGTGTTCTCCCTGAGTATGCACCATTGCGAAAGTTCGTCGTGCTGAGACACCACGTGATGATCGGGTGTGATAAGCTCTACGTTCACATACAACGGGTGCAAGCCAGTTTTGCATAGGCAGAATACTCGGGTTAAACTTGACGAGCCTAGCATATGCAAATATGGCCTCGGAACACTAAGACCGAAAGGTCGAGCGTGAATCATATAGTAGATATGATCAACATAGTGATGTTCACCATTGAAAACTACTCCATCTCATGTGATGATCGGACATGGTTTAGTTGATTTGGATCACGTGATCATTTAGATGATTAGAGGGATGTCTATCTAAGTGGGAGTTCTTTAGTAATATGATTAATTGAACTTTAATTTATCATGGACTTAGTACCTCATAGTATTTTGCATGTCTATGTTGTTGTAGATAGATGCACCGTGCTGTTGTTCCATTGAATTTTAATGCGTTCCTAGAGAAAGCTAAGTTGAAAGATGATGGTGGCAACTACACGGACTGGGTCCGTAACTTGAGGATTATCCTCATTGCTGCACATAAGAATTACATCCTGAAAACACCGCTAGGTGCCAAACCCGCTGCAGGAGCAACGCTAGATGTTATGAACGTCTCGCAGAGCAAAGTTGATGACTACTCGATAGTTCAGTGTGCCATGCTTTACGGCTTAGAACCAGGACTTCAACGACGTTTTGAACGTCATGGAGCACATGAGATGTTCCAGAAGTTGAAGTTAATATTTCAAGCAAATGCCCGGATTGAGAGATATGAAGTCTCCAATAAGTTCTACAACTGTAAAATGGAGGAGAATAGTTTGAGCATATACTCAAAATGTCTGGGTATAACAATCACATGATTCAAGGGAGTTAATCTTCCTGATGATAGTGTCATTGACAGAATTCTTCAATCACTGCCACCAAGCTACAAGAGCTTCGTGATGAACTATAATATGCAAGGGATGGATAAGACAATTCCCGAGCTCTTCGCGATGCTAAAGGCTGCGGAGGTAGAAATCGAGAAGGAGCAACAAGTGTTGATGGTCAATAAGACCACCAGTTTCAAGAAAAAGGGTAAAGGGAAGAAAGGGAACTTCTAGAAGAACGACAAGCAAGTTGCTGCTCAAGTGAAGAAGCCCAAGTCTGGACCTAAGCCTAAGACTGAGTGCTTCTAATGCAAAGGGACTGGTAACTGGAAGCGGATCTGCCCCAAGTATTTGGCGGATAAGAAGGATGACAAGGTGAACAAAGGTATATGTAATATACATGTTATTGATGTGTACCTTACTAATGCTCGCAGTAGTGCCTGGGTATTTGATACTGGTTCTGTTGCTAATATTTGCAACTCGAAACAGGGACTACGGATTAAGCGAAGATTGGCTAAGGACGAGGTGACGATGCGCGTGGGAAATGGTTCCAAAGTCGATGTGATCGCAGTCGGCACGCTACCTCTACATCTACCTTCGGGATTAGTTTTAGACCTGAATAATTGTTATTTGGTGCCAGCGTTAAGCATGAACATTATATCTGTATCTTGTTTGATGCGAGACGGTTATTCATTTAAATCAGAGAATAATGGTTGTTCTATTTATATGAGTAATATCTTTTATGGTCATGCACCCTTGAAGAGTGTTCTATTTTTGTTGAATCTCGATAGTAGTGACACACATATTCATAATATTGAAGCCAAAAGATGCAGAGTTGGTAATGATAGTGCAACTTATTTGTGGCACTGCCGTTTAGGTCAATTGGTGTAAAGCGCATGAAGAAACTCCATTCTGATGGACTTTTGGAATCACTTGATTATGAATCACTTGATTATGAATCACTTGGTACTTGCGAACCATGCCTCATGGGCAAGATGACTAAAACTCCGTTCTTCGGAACAATGGAGCAAGCGACAGATTTGTTGGAAATCATACATACTGATGTATGTGGTCCGATGAATATGAGGCTCGTGGCGGGTATCGTTATTTTCTCACCTTCACAAATGATTTGAGCATATATGGGTATATCTACTTAATGAAACATAAGTCTAAAACATTTGAAAAGTTCAAAGAATTTCAGAATGAAGAGGAAATTAATCGTAACAAGAAAATAAAGTTTCTACGATCTGATCATGGAGGAGAATATTTGAGTTACGAGTTTGGTCTTCATTTGAAACAATGCGGAATAGTTTCGCAACTCAGCCACCCGGAACACCACAACGTAATGGTGTGTCCGAACGTTGTAATCGCACTTTACTAGATATGGTGCGATCTATGATGTCTCTTACTGATTTATCGCTATCATTTTGGGGTTATGCTTTAGAGACGGCTGCATTCACGTTAAATAGGGCACCATCTAAATCCGTTGAGACGACACCTTATGAACTGTGTTTTGGCAAGAGACTCAAGTTGTCGTTTCTTAAAGTTTGGGGCTGCGATGCTTATGTGAAAAAGCTTCAACCTGATAAGCTCGAACCCAAATCGGAGAAATGTGTCTTCATAGGATACCCAAAGGAGACTGTTGGGTACACCTTCTATCACAGATCCGAAGGCAAGACATTCGTTGCTAAGAATGGATCCTTTCTAGAGAAGGAGTTTCTGTCGAAAGAAGTGAGTGGGAGGAAAGTAGAACTTGATGAGATAACTGTACCTGCTCCCTTATTGGAAAGTAGTTCATCACAGAAATCAGTTCCTGTGACTCCTACACCAATTAGCGAGGAAGCTAATAATGATGATCATGTAACTTCAGATCAAGTTACTACCGAACCTCGTAGGTCAACCAGAGTAAGATCCGCACCAGAGTGGTAAGGTAATACAGTTCTGGAGGTCATGTAACTTGACCATGACGAACCTACGAACTATGAGGAAGCGATGATGAGCCCAGATTCCGCAAAATGGCTTGAGGCCATGAAATCTGAGATGGGATCCATGTATGAGAACAAAGTGTGGACTTTGGTTGACTTGCCCGATGATCGGCAAGCCATCGAGAATAAATGGATCTTCAAGAAGAAGGAAGACGCTGACGGTAATATTACTGTTTACAAAGCTCAACTTGTTGCGAAAGGTTTTCGACAAGTTCAAGGAGTTGACTACGATGAGACTTTCTCACCCGCAGCAATGCTTAAGTCTGTCCGAATCATGTTAGCAATTGCTGCATTTTATGATTATGAAATTTGGCAAATGGATGTAAAGACTGCATTCCTGAATGGATCTCTGGAAGAATAGTTGTATATGATGCAACCTGAAGGTTTTATCAATCCAAAGGATGCTAACAAAGTGTGCAAGCTCCAGCAATCCATTTATGGACTGGTGAAGCATCTCGGAGTTGGAATAAACGTTTTGATAGTGTGATCAAAGCATATGGTTTTATACATACTTTTGGAGAAGCCTGTATTTACAAGAAAGTGAGTGGGAGCTCTGTATCATTTCTAATATAATATGTGGATGACATATTGTTGATTGGAAATGATATAGAATTTCTGGATAGCATAAAAGGATACTTGAATAAGAGTTTTTCAATGAAAAACCTCGGTGAAGCTGCTTATATATTAGGCATCAAGATCTATAGAGATAGATCAAGACGCTTAATTGGACTTTCACAAAGCACATACCTTGATAAAGTTTTGAAGAAGTTCAAAATGGATCAAGCAAAGAAAGGGTTCTTGCCTGTGTTACAAGGTGTGAAGTTGAGTCAGACTCAATGCCCGACCACTACAGAAGATAGAGAGAAAATGGAAGTCATTCCCTATGCTTCAGCCATAGGTTCTATCATGTATGCAATGTTGTGTACCAGACCTGATGTGTGCCTTGCTATTAGTTTAGCAGGGAGGTACCAAAGTAATCCAGGAGTGGACCACTGGACAGCGGTCAAGAACATCCTGAAATACCTGAAAAGTACTAAGGATATGTTTCTCGTTTATGGAGGTGACAAAGAGCTCGTCGTAAATGGTTACGTCGATGCAAGCTTTGACACTGATCCAGATGACTCTAAGTCACAAACTGGATACATATCTATATTGAACGGTGGAGCTGTAAGTTGGTGCAGTTCTAAGTAAAGCATCGTGGCGGGATCTACGTGTGAAGCAAAGTACATAGCTGCTTCGGAAGCAGCAAATGAAGGAGTCTGGATGAAGGAGTTCATATCCGATCTAGGTGTCATACCTAGTGCATCGGGTCCAATGAAAATCTTTTGTGACAATACTGGTGCAATTGCCTTGGCAAAGGAATCCAGATTTCACAAGAGAACCAAGCACGCCAAGAGACGCTTCAATTCCATCCGCGATCAAGTCAAGGAGGGAGACATAGAGATTTGCAAGATACATACGGATCTGAATGTTGCAGACCCGTTGACTAAGCCTCTCTCATGAGAAAAACATGATCAGCACCAAGGCTCCATGGGTGTTAGAATCATTACTGTGTAAACTAGATTATTGACTCTAGTGCAAGTGGGGGACTGAAGGAAATATGCCCTAGAGGCAATAATAAAGTTGTTATTTATATTTCCTTATATCATGATAAATGTATATTATTCATGCTAGAATTGTATTAACCGGAAACTTAGTACATGTGTGAATACATAGACAAACAGAGTGTCACTAGTATGCCTCTACTTGACTAGCTCGTTGAATCAAAGATGGTTAAGTTTCCTAGCCATAGACATGAGTTGTCATTTGATTAACAGGATCACATCATTAGAGAATGATGTGATTGACTTGACCCATTCCGTTAGCTTAGCACTTGATCGTTTAGTATGTTGCTATTGCTTTCTTCATGACTTATACATGTTCCTACGACTATGAGATTATGCAACTCCCGAATACCGGAGGAACACTTTGTGTGCTACCAAACGTCACAACGTAACTGGGTGATTATAAAGGTGCTCTACAGGTGTCTCCGATGGTGTTTGTTGAGTTGGCATAGATCGAGATTAGGATTTGTCACTCCAATTGTCGGAGAGGTATCTCTGGGCCCTCTCGGTAATGCACATCACTATAAGCCTTGCAAGCAATGTGACTAATGAGTTAGTTGCGGGATGATGCATTACAGAACGAGTAAAGAGACTTGCCGGTAACGAGATTGAACTAGGTATTGAGATACCGACGATCGAATCTCGGGCAAGTAACATACCGATGACAAAGGGAACAACGTATGTTGTTATGCGGTTTGACCGGTAAAGATCTTCATAGAATATGTGGGTGCCAATATGAACATCCAGGTTCCGCTATTGGTTATTGACCGAAGACGTGTCTCGGTCATGTCTACATAGTTTTCAACTCCGTAGGGTCCGCATGCTTAACGTTCGGTGACGATCGGTATTATGAGTTTATGTGTTTTGATGTACCTAAGATAGTTTGGAGTCCCGGATATGATCACGGACATGACGAGGAGTCTCAAAATGGTCGAGACATAAAGATCGATATATTGGATGACTATGTTTGGACATCGGAATGGTTCCGGGTGAGTTCGGGCATTTACCGGAGTACCGGGAGGTTACCGGAACCCCCCGGGAAGTATATGGGCCTTATTGGGCCATAGTGGGAGAGAGGAGAAGGAAGCCTAGGAGGGGGCGCGCCCCCCAAGCCCAATCCGAATTGCGTGGGGGCCCGGCCCCCCTTTCCTTCCTCCTTCCTCCCCCTTCCTTCCTCTCCTAGTCCAACTAGGGAAGGGGGGGGAATCCTACTCCCGGTGGGAGTAGGACTCCTCCAGGGCACGCCATAGAGGGCCGGCCCTCCCCCTCCCCCACTCCTTTATATACGGGGGAGGGGGGCACCCCATAGACACACAAGTTGACATTGTCTTAGCCGTGTGCGGTGCCCCCCTCCACCATAATCCACCTCGGTAATATCGTTGCAGTGCTTAGGTGAAGCCCTGCGCCGGTAACTTCATCATCACCGTCATCACGCCGTTGTGCTGACAAAGCTCTCCCTTGACACTCAGCTAGATCGAGAGTTTGTGGGACGTCACCGAGCTGAACGTGTGCAGATCGCGGAGGTGCCGTACTTTCGGTACTAGGATCGGTCGGATCGTGAAGACGTACGACTACATCAACCGTGTTGTCATAACACTTCCGCTTTCGGTCTACGAGGGTACGTAGACAACACTCTCCCCTCTCATTACTATGCATCACCTAGATGGATGTTGCGTGTGCGTAGGAATTTTTTTGAAATTACTGCGTTCCCCAACATCTTTGGTTTGCCCTGGTGTATCGTGGTCCCCACGGGCCTTCTCTCGTCCACTTCCTTGGTTCTCAAGTTGTCTCCTGGTCCAAAAAAATCTCTAAAATTTTTCGTTGTGTTTGGACTCCGTTTGATATGGATATTCTACGAAGTAAAAAGAAGCAAAAAAACAGCAACTGACACTTGGCAGTATGTCAATAGGTTGGTCCAATAAAATGATATAAATTTGCTATAAAATGAATATAAAACATCCAAGAATGATAATATAACAACATGCAACAATAAAAAAATTATAGATACGTTCGAGACGTATCAATGGGACACAATGCCCTGTCGCGCATGCCCTACTCATCCTCGAAGGAGTCCGCGACCTGTCCGTCACCGGCGCCGGTGGACGTGAGGTCGATGATGGACGTGGACGGTCCGGCATTGTCCACCTACCACACGCGCCCCTGAAAGTTGGACAGCAGCCCGTAGGAGGCACAGCTGGCGGCGTTCTCGTCCTCGACCGCCTGCACTGTCGGCGTTTGTGCAGCCGCGTCTAGTTGCGTTGGCACTGCGTTGAGAGTAGCGCGCTGAGCATGCGCGACCTTATTCAGCGCCCGCTACTCCGCAACGAAGTTCGGGTTTGCCGCGTCCATGTCAGCCATGGCCTCCTCGCTTGCGCGCTCGACGTAGATTTAGTCCTCCGCCAGCCGGTGCTGCTCGAGGAGGAGCATGTTGTACCTCTGCTCCTCCTGCGCCTATCGAAACACCGACATAGAAACTGGCGCATGCTGCTCCTCATCCGCCATGGAGGCGGCGTAGTGCGCCTGTGCTTGCTTCATTGTCATGCCGGCATGCACCAGTGCCGGCTCCGACATGGTGTCATCGTCGGATCCTGTGTCCTTTGTGGGGTCGTCATTGGAGAGCTCAGGGGAGCTGGCCGGCAAGCCGACCTCAATCCGCCTGCCACGGCGGCTCTGCCAAGTAGTCGCAAGGGCGGCGATCTCGTGCCTTATCTCCATCGAGAGGCTCTCCACAGAGTGCTCGCGCTTGTGGTTACGGTGGATGTGGTGCAATGGAGGATTATGTGGTTCAGATGTGTTGTGGTATGGAGTTTAGCCGGGCATGATTGCCTTTAAATAGCGGATTCTGGTCAGGCCAATCATCCGGGTGCGTCAATGTGTGGCGCCGGAGTTGGTTCCTCGGCCGATGCGCATGCTTAATGGCGGCATATGGACAGATGGGCATTGAACGGGCGTGGTAGATATCCATCCCGCCCCATACAACATACATCTCTCCGGCATTGAACAGGCGCATGCGCTGGAGCCGCGGGGCGGACGCTCTTGGCCGACGCGCCATTTCAAAGCCTGCGCAATGCAGAGCTGCCGCTGTACAGCGGCATGAATGCAGGTAGCTAGCGCCGGGTGGGAACGCACACGGGTGCGGGAGGATGGTTTTTTGGCAGCTAGTGTAGTCAGGAGCGGGTGTGGCAGTCGGCTCGACGCCTGCAAAGCACCCACCCCCACTTTGTCTTGGTTTGCGGGAAAAAGTGCATCCGGACCGCCGAGCGGATCGATACAGGACCGCGTTGGATGGCTTCTGGGGTCCGGACTGTGCGGTCCGGACGTATGCGGGCGGTTTGAGGGTCGACATTGGAGATGCACTAAGGTTTTAAACCGGACCTAGCCAATCCCTTATCTCCTTTAGAAGAGTAAAAAAATTACTCCTTGCATCGGTGACCCCTTATATTTACTAGACAGTCATGTATCACAAAAAATTCCCTCCCGCGTGGTCGCCTCTCCCCCAATCGACCGAACCCACTCCGGCGTGGCTGCCCTTGCCTTTGCCGACCACCGGGCGTCACCGCAGTCGCTCTGTACCACCCGTCGCTCCCCTCCCACTTTGATTTGGTCGCCGCACATCCCCATGCTACCAGATTTGACGCGTCTATGCCTGTTACCGTCATTGCCGGATTCGACGCACCTACGCCCCGACGCCCCTCGTATTTCGTTAGGTTCATTATAAAAACCGAACCACGCAGCCACCAAAGCTCATGGCGCCGCCTCGCGGTATGTCTTCCTCCTCTCGCTGCTGGCATCATTGTCCAACCACCGACGCATCCTCGTCGGCCGGTAGGCCAGGCTCGGCCCTCGCCTAGCAACTCGTTAGCATGCTTCTACCGATCATCAAGTGTGTGACTGTTGGTGGCTGGTGATGCGTAGGGTCTCAAAGACAATAGAACATCCTGGATTGATCAAGAGAGGTATATTGGATGTTGGTGCATTAGTTGGTCATGCGGCGGGTCTCAAAGACGATATAACTTCCTTGATTGCTCCTACTCGAAAGAAATCTTGCAACTTTTGGTTTGGAAAGAAGAATACATTGATAATTGATCAAGAGAGGTCTACTGGATGTTGATGCACTAGTTTCTAGAGATGAGATTGAAGATGACGTAATGTCCAAATTTGAGGAGGCTGAGAAGAAACAAGCACGCAAGCTAGAGAATGCAATAGAGAAGAGCGATGGAGAAAAATATTAATTGAACATGTAGGAGTAGTCAAGGAAGTGTGTTTCTATAAAGTGGTAGTTTTCCTTGTTGTTTCCTTTGGATCAGTGCTCGTAGTGACGAACTGCTGTAGCATGTGCCTAAGATGTCGTTTAATAAAGTAAGTGAGCAGTAAGCTTTAAATCCATGGCCTCAGGCCTCAGAATATATGAATTTACGTTATTTTCTTAATGAGTTAAGCTTTAAGATTCAGCTAGGAACTTTTTTGGCTACTGCTACGATTCATCCGGACGATTTCTTAGGGCAGCCATCCAATCAGCATGCTGTGTCCATTGGATCACAGCAACGCCACAACTGTAGTAAGCGCGAGACTGTTCCGATGCAGCGTTACTGCACCCCGGCAAAAGCTCCACTGCAGCTCTCATGGCGCACCGTCGGTGTCCGGTGAAGCTCTAAAGCCGCATCGACGATGTGTGGCGAAGCTCCAATGCATCTCCGCTAGAGCTCCAACGTAGCACCGACGACTCCGGCGAAACTCCAATGCAACTGCGGCAGAGCTCCAACGCGGCACTGACGGCTCCGGTGAAGCTCCAATGCAATTCCGGCAGAGCTCCAACGCAGCACCGACGGTGTCCGGCGAAGCTGCATTGCAACTCCGGTGAAGCTCCATTGCACTGTCTGCTTCTGGCGGCCCAGGGTTGCTCCATTGCAACAGTGGCGGTGCTCCCCAACAGTTTCAAGGCAACATTGCCGAAGTTGCAGCGTCCCCTCGTCGTCTACTCGCCGCGGTGACCGTCGCAGCGCCGCTCCATTGCATCTCAACGAGGCCATGCGCGATGCTCAAATCACAGCTCTGACGCCATGCGCAGATGCTCCTCGTCACAACACCAACAACAGCTTCGATGGCCATGTCAAGCGGTGGTTGGCGTCGAAGCTTCTGTCGATTCGCTGCAGCGCAACTGTGCCCCTTGTAACACCAACATCTCCGTGGTGGAAGAGAAGGGCATGCACGGTTATGGCAGTGGCTAGTAGGAGAGTGCGCGGCCATGGCAGTGGGCATCAGGAGAGAGCGTGGCCATGGCAGTGGGCAGCAGTAGAGAGAGGTTCTGCAAGGGGGATTGCGAGAGTCGCGAGGAAGACGACAATGCAGCAGAAAAATGCGTGGCTGTGGGCTTTTGCGCGGGATAAGGCAGATGGTAAACCGGCACGTGGGGCAAGCGATGGGATGCGTGTCGATCGCTCGAGGAGGCTTGTGTTTGGTTGTTTTCGTCCGGTTTATTTTAAATGTTTAACAACCTTTTTTAGGGGTCTCGTTGCTCGAGTGGAATTTTCCTCTTTATTGTGTTATTTTTTTAGAGTACGCCAATGACGTACCTTAGCTTTATAGAAGAGAGAAAGATATGTACAAGAGTTTGCATGGTAGATCGTCACATTCCGGCGATCCCACCCAACCACTCCAATACACTAAGCGGACTACTCACAAACAGTTGTGCTCACAAAAACGTTGGACTCCTGCCATTCCCGCTAGCATCCATAGGTGCAACTCCTGAAAGATAAGGTTAACCGTAGCATACTCATCGCAAATCACACCTGACTGGAAAACCCTAGCAATCCTTCGCTTCCATAATGTCCAGCAAATCAACATGACGAAAGCATCGAAGCCCTTCTTCTCCGCTCTGCTGATCTGCTTGCCCGTACTCATCCACCACTGTTGTAGCTTATCATGTTGCATGTGAATCAGGTTTGGATTGATGCCAACTTTGGAGAAGCATTGGAACCAGACCTGTCTCGCGGATACACACTGAATCATGAGGTGATCCACCTTGTCCTCCTCCTGGTCGCAGAAATAACAAGGAGAGACCATCTCTTGCAAACCATGCCTGAGCCTCCTATCCGAAGTCCAAATGCGATATTGAATAGCCAGCCACATGAAGATCTTGCAGGCAAGAGGGGCTCCGTTCTTCCAAATAGCAACTGCCGGTGGAAATCTGATTCCTCCGACACAGAACATCCGATAGGCCGAAGCAGCTGTATATTCACCTGAATCATGCCAAGCCCATATGGCCTTGTCTCCACTTCCTTGATTAATATCAAACTACACAAGGATCTCCCAAAGGTGGATAAATTGCGCTAGCTCCTCCGTCGACAGACTCTCCGGGATGTCCTTGGTCCAATCGTGCTGGTTTAACCCCTCGCTAGCCAGCCTAGTGTTGATCGTCCTCGTCTTCACCTTAGCCACCAGACCAGGGGCAATCTCAGCTATCGTGTTACCATGCACCCATCTGTCCTTCCAGAAGAGAATCCTTTTGCCATTACCGATCTCCCACGTCACCATGCTATTGAACGCGCACTGAACCTGCTTGTCCGGCACCAGATTCAGTCCTTGCGAGGGCCGGCAGTCATCCAATCTGCGTAGACACTCCTATCTCAGCCGAAGGGCAAGGCCATGCTTACTGAGATCCATAATGCCAAGACCACCCAGCTGTTTTGGGCGACATACTCTCTGCCAAGACACCACACACTTCCCACCGCTGACAGCGTCCGAACCGGCCCAAAAGAAAGCCCTACATCCCTGATCCACTTTCTGGATTGCCCACTTTGGCGCCTCAGCCACAATTAAGTGGTGCGTAGGCCGAGCCCTCATCACTTGATACACCAGAATCAACCTCCCCGGTCGAGTTACCAGACCTCTTTGCCATCCTGGAAGGATTTTGAGCGCAATCTTTTTCTTTTGAGTAGAAAAAGGAAAAGCAGAGCAACGAGACCCCTAGATTTTCTCGAGCCTTCCCTCACCGCGCGGTGCGCGGATCCCCAACGCTCACGCTAACGGCCCCACGCGACCATTATTCCCTGCACTCCACTCTCTCCGCAATCTCAATCCTCCACTCCACTCTGCCGCTCCACTCTCGCTCGCTCCCCAACCCGCCGGCGGCAATGGCGTCCCTCCGCGCCTCCCTCCTGCTCGCGGCCGTGCTGTGCGCGCTCGCGGCGTCGTCCGCGTCCGCCTCCCGCGACCTCCGCTCGCGCCCCACCCAGTTCGTCGTGCGCGGCCGCGTCTGGTGCGACACCTGCCGCGCCGGATTCGAGACCCCGGCCTCCACCTTCATCGCCGGTACGTGCTTACGCCGCACCCGAATCTTTCCTCCTCTCTCGATCCGTTACGGTTGTAGTATCGATTTCGCAGGAGCGCGTCTCTCCCCGTCGTTTCACTGTCCCTTTTCCCTCCTCCTGCTCCTTCTCCTTCCTCCAAAGGCGTTAGTTTATCCAGGAATGTTTCCTGATAGGAACAAGTACAGCAACTATGCGTCCAGGCGGTGAAAAATAGGCTGCTTTCTCTTCGTTTTCCCCTGCGATCTGATTTAGTAGCGGAAATAGCTAGTGGTTGGTTCACGCTGGATGCATGGTTTTTGGAATCCTCAGCACTAATCTGCGTTTCTTTGGGAACTTTTGTTAGATCTTCATGATCGCTTTGTGCACAAGTTAAACTAGCACTGTCTACTAGTAGTTTGCAGGATCTCATTTGTTATGTTTGCGGTTTGTGGTGAAGATATGAACTGACCGATGCGTTTTTACAGTTTACGGTTGGATAGATGCGAACATTCATGCGCCATGCCCGTGAAATTATTACAGGCTCTGTACCGCGCCGGGTTGAAATGTAGTAAGATGCTGGGTATGCTGAGTTGCAGACTGAGTTCATATCATGTGCTAGATCTAATATCATAGGATCTCTGGCCATGGTTGATGGTTTCATTTATCGCATAGTTCATACTCGGAACAGTATAATCAGACATTGTTGGATACTGGTGTCTGGACCTCATCCTACTGCTCTCTGTTAAATAACGATACAGAACACAAACCTCTGTCTAAACCGAATATAGTCGATTTACAGATGGGTTCGTTGGTGTTTGATATCTGAAGTAAGTTGGCATTTTTTCAGACAAATGATAAAGTGGACTCCCACAATGCACACACAACATGCTGGTGCACGCAGGCAGTTCGCTGCACACTCTAGTAAAGAAAATATAGGCTCAGTATCCAGAAGAACCAAAACCACACATTCATCTGAACTGCAGAGAGATTGTATCATTAATGAACACAAACATATATGAATTCTCCAGTTTTTCACTGAGAAAAATGTTATTCTTGACACCAGATAGTATAAGCTGATGTACAGTTAAGTATCCATACTTCAATCTTTATAAAGACTAGACTGAACCTGCTATGAAATGAGAACGCTCGAACTTAACATGATTTGGTTATTTAGCTAGTCTGCAGGTGGCAACGACCAATTTAATTTTGGTTCAAGTTGGATTTTTAGACAGATAGCTAGTGTTAATTATGTTTTGCTTTATGTACAAAACCCTTTGTGAATTGGATTGATTACAAATACATCTCACCTATCATTACCCACTGTTAATGGTACGTTCAAGAACATCCTGTGAACATACTCATGGAACCTGTACAGGCACCTTCCTATGTCAAATTGTCAATAGAATTATAACTTTTGTAGTACTGTTCTTGTATGCATTGATTATCTTTGTACAAACTTTGTTGTTTTGTGATTTTGTGCAAATGGATTCTTTGCTTGATAAAATTGCTAGTGGTCGAATCACAATATATCTTATGTGTTTGGCTACTAAGTATCTTTGTGCTGTCAGGCTACATGACTTAACCGGTTTTCCCTAAAAGAACAGAAGACTTCACCGGTTTAACTGGTTGTACTTCTATTGTGAGATACATGCAATTCGAATTTTTTGGCATTTGCAATAGGACATATTAGAAAAATAAGCATACTAGTATGCCATGTAATTTATCTTAGCACTACACTGACCTTCATTTTGTGCATCTTTCCTGAACCTTTCCCATCCATTTTAAATTTGTCGTTTGCAAACAAAACAGTGTAAGAAATGGAACACAACAGTCTAGAAAACTGCAGTTACTTATAAGGCATGCCAAAATGCAAAACAGCCTGGAATGAAGTGGCATGCATGTCACGGCGAAGAAATATGTTCACAATTCAAGTTAAATCTCAGTTACTCCCTCCGTTGCAAAATACTTGAAGTTCTAGGTTTGTCCTAAGTCAAACTTCTTAATGTTTGACCAAGTTTATAAAAAATATACCGACATCTACAGCACCAAATTAGCTTCATTATCATAATATATTTTCATATTGTATATGTTTGATTTTGTAGATACTCTATTAGAAAAAAAAATTGTAAGGTTGGAAAATGTTTGACTTAGGACAAACCTATAACTTCAAGTATTTTGGAACGGAGGGAGTATCATATACTATCCAGATTTTGGACGAGTACCCTGTTGTTATGGATCAATAATTCAAGATACTACTTGCAAATAGGTCCTTGTAACATATTGTCTGTTGTATTAGGCTTCATCGCAGCAGCTGCATCACATAACACGGGGCAATTCAGGCAATAAACCCTATTTAGGTTTGTAGAAAGTAACATTTTGTCTGTTGAAAGCTGGGCCAGATCAAATGTCCTGCTCGGTTATCTGACATTGCTTAAATAACCATCCATTAGTAGCATCTGTACATGTTGTGCAAATAGCGCAGAACTGCACATTCAGCATGGATGTTTGTCACACTGAGGAGGCGAGGACTAGAAATCAGCATTGCTGATAGAACATACCATTGAGGGTTCAATGCATCTCGAGAACAGAAGACAAAGTTGTTTTATGACTTCTATAGTTACCTTGGTTGGTTCTTCATTTTGGATCTTTATGGTTAACTGGCCTGGTAATAACCATTCGTAAAATGCTACGAGTTAGAGCTGAAAGTGAAAGTTGAATCACCATTAGTTTGTGGTTGTGACAATACATAGTAGTATGACTATAGGGCCGAATGTTTCATGGTAGACTTTATTCGGATCAATGTTAGCTTCTCAAACATTCGACCCTATAGTCAAAACATGGTAGATCTCATTCGATAAAATCTCATCTATCAAAACTACCAACTACTTACTATTCATGAGAATTTATTGTTTTTGTTTGCCAACTGTCAATAATGTGCCATCCTTGCTTTCAACAGGAGCGAAGGTTAGAGTTGAGTGCAAGTCGAGATCTACTGGGGCCCAGACATGCAGCTTCGAGGGTCACACCGACCACACCGGTACCTACAACATCCCTGTGGCCGACGAGCATGAGCACGAGCTCTGCGAGTCTGTCCTCGTCAGCAGCCCGGACACGGCCTGTGCCAAGACAGTTGCTGGGCGGGAGAGGGCCCCTGTCTTCCTCAACAACAACAACGGCGTCGCGTCCAACGTCCGTTTGGCGAATGCTCTGGGGTTTGAGAAGGACACCCCTCTGGCTGCATGCGCGCAGATCCTCAAGATGTACGAGGAGGTCGATGATCGCGTCTGAGCACTCCGAGCTCGCTATCGTGAAACAGGTTAACGTATTACTAAAGCCGTCGTGTGAAATGTCCTGAAACATCTATTTATATGTGTTACCAAGACCAGAAGTATCGCTGCTTGTGTGCTTGACATTATGGCGTAGCGCTTGAGTGTGTATGTTGATCGCTGGTTCAGGTTGAACCACGAAACTTGTGAGCTAGTAAATCAGACATGTTGGTTCAGCTTAGCAGGCTAATGTTATGAGATTGTTGTTTGTCTAAGAGTGCGTACTGTGTGCAGTTTTATCAGGCGGCAAATCACGCTGATGTGCGTACTGTGTGCAGTTTTCTCTTTCGAAATGGGAAATCTTAACTGACATTTCATTTGCCCAGCAAAAATGACATGGTTGAGGAAGGAAGTTCTTTGCCGGCTGAAAGACAAATATGGTTCTTCTCAACTGAAACGATTGGAGACTTTAGGAAAGTGGATTCAGTTTTGAATTGTGATTCCCAAGACGATCAACACTTCGAGCGTCCACAGCTGGACTCCTTAAATTGACCGGACATAAGAGGAGAAAAAGTTGACCCAAACGGACCCTCAAAGCCTCCCTAAACGTCCAGGCTGTTCAGTACTCCTTTTACCCAGCCCATAGATTGGGGCAATATGAGGAAAGACCGTGCGTGTCGGTACTCCTTATACCCAGCCCATAGATTGGGGTAATATGAGGAATGCCTGTGCGTGTTTGGCAGTGGTCCTGTGTTAGAGCAACTCTAGCAGACCCTGCATCCTTCCGACCCGCAAAACGTTTTTGCAGTTCGCGGAAAAACGACTTTGCGGGTCGGCGCGGACAGCCGCAGTTGCAGACCCCGCATAATGGACTCGTAAAAAAGATATTCCCAGAATATGCTTTTTTACGGGTTGGGGTTGCGGCGTCTGATCTGGCGCATCTTCTCCCGACCCGCAAAACTTAAATTTGCAACTTAATTTGATCTAGCATATTGCATTGCTTTGTTTTATAACAACATTGGATACAAAAAGCATCACCAAATCTTTGCCTAGAATAGCAAGGCCAAAGAAAACAAGAACTACAAGTATGCATTTTAGAAGATTTCCAATTTCCATAACTGCTCCCACTAGTTGGACTAATATCTTCTCCATGCATTCGTTGTTGATCTGTGGATTCTTGATTTTGCATTCTTCTTTCTTCATCTTTGGTTCGAAAGAAGTAGATGTTGCTTCCCCTCTAGTTCCACATGTAGCCGCATCATTGCCTTCGATTGTGCTAAGGAGTGCACTAACATCTATTAAATTTCTTTCTATCAACAAATCAATGTATTGCCCTTCCCAAAACCAAAATGAGCATCCTTCGTCCTACACAAAAGAATGAGCAAGCTCGAAGTGAGCCACCGCAATTTAGCTAAAGAATGAACTGTGAAACGAGCTACCGCAAGTGCACGTACCCCGTCGTTTTCGCACTTGAAGAACACCCATCCGGGGTGCTTCGGCGTGCTCGAAGTGAGCCGCATCACTTTCCGTGTGCAGTCGCCGCACTCAATGAGCGGCATCGGCAAGCCACAAAGACGATGCGCGAGCGCCGAGCCTGGTGGACGGCCGGACGAGTCCATGCCCGCAAACCTTCGGCGGCGGCGGGCGGACGAACTCGCACCTGCATGCGGCGATGCGCCCTTGCCTGGGTTGCGGGAGAGGCTCCCCGACCACTCCATCGCTTGGGGCAGCAACCGGCGGCCGGAAAAAGCCAAATCCGGCGGCCCGCGATGAAGTGCCGCAGATCTGCAAATCCGGCGGCCCGCCGACGCAGGGGGAGGGGGGAGGCCTCGTGCGCGTGGCGGCCTTCCGGCGTGCTCCTGCCGGCTGCCGTCGCCGGAATCTTGGGCGGCGGTCGGTGGCGGCGCGAGAGGGGAGAGGAGAGGTGGTTGGTGGGAGAAAGCGCGGGATGAAATGTCCCCCCACCAACCGCTCCCGCTTATATGCAGGGCACCGCAGCCGCGAGGGGGAAACCCGCGTTTTCCCGGGTTGGGCTCGCGATTTTGCCGCGCCCCCTAAAGTTTTTTGCGGGCCGGGGCGGGATGCGGGGTCTGATCGGGCGGGTTTTTCCGCCCCGGCCCGCATTTTGGCGGTTATTTTACGGGTCGGGGCGGGATGCGGGGTCTGCTAGAGTTGCTCTTAGCAATATAGGATTTGACCCACCATGGACCATCTTTATTCTTTCTTTCTCTCTCTCCGTCTCTATCAATCACATGCATGCGCCCGGACGTATAGGAAAAAAGTGGGGGAAATGGCCGCGTGCACGGACAAATAGGAATTCAAAACGGACACATTCAGACACTGACCGTGTGCGTCCACAGATGTTTGAGAGGCCAATTTTGCCCACTCTGGCCGTAGATGCTCCTTTGGCTTGTTTGGTTGCAAGGGATCCTCCCAGGATCCCCCTCCTTTCCCTGGGTGGCAAAGCCACGAGCTGAATCGACCCTAGAGAGCTTACGACAACTTTTGGAACTGACAAAGGGTATGGATTCCGTCCCTTTCTTTGGGCCTACCCTGGGTTATATTCTGCCCTTGAAGTGCCAAATGGTGTCGAGGAACTCCCTTGGAATGCCCATGGATTCCAATGTTTTAAGGAAAATTACACTTGTGCCTTTTAATCCTGGAAAATCTCTCCCCAGCAACCAAACATAGCCTTATGTATATCAAAGAGTTTAACAAGAGTCACTTGATTTTCTTAAGTTCCATTTTCCATAAAAGGTCCAAATATTTTCTTCAGGCCAAAGGAACATGTAAGGGCATCTCCAAAGCTGACCTACAACTGTCTCCTTATATGTACGTTTTTATGTCCGGACGTGGTCCGTAGACATGATGCAGGAGGAAGCCATCCAATGCTAATCACAAAGTATCCGGTTGGGAGGAGAAAAAAAGGTGGAGACCATGCATGTGGTGGGACATTTGTGGTTTAATGTCCGGTTGGGAGGAGGAGATGAGAGGGGGACCATGCATGTGATCGGTCAAGTGCATGTCCGAACTCCAGCAAAGCAACCCACGTTTGTCTCTTGGATACTGGAGTTCGGACGTCCGAGCTGCTAAACGGACATACACAGGTTCATGTTGGATGACAAAAGTGGCCCAGACATATAGTGGAGGTTTGAGGGTCGGCTTTGGAGATGCCCTAAGGGCCTCTTTGATTTGCCGGACTTTCTAAAACATAAGATTGAGTGGCATGCCATGCTGAAAAGCATTTGGCTCATTAGCTAAGTTGACTGTCATCAACCTATGTACAAGGTGAAGCCAAGCATGCCATTTATCTCTGATCAGAGTTCGTCTGAATTGGATATTCAAGTGAACACTCCCTAATATTGTGTTGAAGAATGCCTCTTTTCATTGCATGGTACAGATACTATAAAGCTAGTGACGCATCCCCTAGCTAACTATCATCCCAAAACGACATGGTACCACCATCTCCCACCTTAAAAGCATCCCTATTAAAGAACACAACTTGCAACTTTAGTCCGCATCAAGCCTTTTAGAAGGTAGAGTTATACAGCTGTTCTATGACTTGGGGGACATAGTCAGTCACAAAATCTTGGAATGAAGGTATTTGGTACTCAATAACCGAATCCATACCCTATCTTCCTTCGAAGCAAGCATGTACAAAGTATGTAGGTAGGTACCTTTTCCATTCTTGAAAAGAACAATGACTCTAAAAGCTACACCACGTTGGAACGGTAGCCAGTTCAACAGTTTTAAAGCTCGGGTTAATGGCATTGAGGTAGTGAAGTTGAAACACTACAAGGCAATATCAAACAAGCTAGTACTCTAGAAAATGATAACCTCTAAGGAAACAGAAAAATGCAGGTACACATGCATCATCCACATTTGGCAGTGGTAGCATAGAGCTGAAGGTCTCGTTGCTAACATCGAATTCAATGATGACACCGTATTTACAGAGGAAGTGGAGACGCCATTCAAGAACGCGCTAGGGTTCACCTCCACCATGGTGCACGCGACCTCACAAGCACACATCAATGGTTCTATGTGGATGTGCTGAATAGAAACATTACCCTATACTTGTCGGTCGCCGAGCAATAACCAAAGCCATACGCTACATGCGGGTACCGCAGGAAGCTGTTAGGGATACAGAAGACTCCACCAGTAGAAGGGTTGTATAAGTAATAGTCATGGAGAAGCGCGAAGGTATAGAGAGACCTGGTGAGAGGAGCCTAAAAGTGAAAATTGTTGGGCATGAGTTTCTCGATAGTACCACTAGGTTGCAAAGAATATAAAAAACCATATAAAAGCTTCAACTGGCCCGACAGTAGAGCTCGATGGAGGGCGCCGACGAAAGTGTGACATGCCACGAGCGCGGTAGGCTACAAAAGTGGTGGATCGAGACTTGGCCGACAGGTATGAGAAAACCCCGATAAGGATATCATTAGGCAAAACATTCCTTTTCTTGTGCCGCAGAGCAGTGGATCCATGCCCATTTGGGCTGAACAATCGTTGCCATATGTACATGTGTCACGGGTCTATAATACGATGTCCTACTTATAAGAGGCAATATGATGTGTCTGATGAGGCTTAGGCACAGACAATGTGTCATTTTTTGGTGTCTAGTTTTCTAAAGTTCATTTTTAGATCACCACAGAGCAATTCCCTAGTTCCAGTTCATTACAAAACACAACCATGTCTAGATTGGCCCTAGATTACAAACAAACAACAACAAGGATCAGAAAAGATAACAAAAAAAGCTACAGGTCTAGTTTCATCCCACTAACCCATTCAGACCACTCGAAGATTAGCTAAACATGTAACATAGAAGAAAGGTAAAAATATGGAGGAGTCGTCAAAACAAGATATTACAACACATGACCTAACAACTCTTTATTCCAGCAGCTGATGAAACTTTGGAGGGAGGTAGAAGCTCATCCCCTCACCACATGGAGTGCATCATCTTCCAAAGGGTTCTTGTGTAAGTATACTCTAGGGAAGGTAACCGTCGTGTCCTCCATCATCCACTACTCTAGACCAAGCAGGAGCATCATCCATCTCCTATCAAATTCTCATCCGGTGTCCAAAGGCAAAGGAGCCCTTAGCTTGCATAACATACGCTAGATGAACCTGTCCACCATCACACATTCTTCTCCCTTGAAGATCATCCTCCAAGATTTAAGGTTTTTCCAAACCACGAGCCAGACTTGTTTCATGTTCAACCAGCAACTCGCTTAAGCATTAGGTCATTTCTGAACAACCACAACCCCCACAGGATTGTATATGATACTATGTTCAGTTTTATACTTTTTGTTAAATTCCATTTCGACACTAACAAAATGAAATCATGAATATGCACCTAAAAATTAACTTGGTGATACGTCCATTTTGCATCATGTTTTCCTACTGTTATTTATAATGTTATTAATCAATATAACACTTTGTGAAGCAATTCTAATGCCTTTTCCCTCTTAATTTGCAAGATTTATATGAAGAGCTGGAATTCTGGACCTGAAAAGCTATGTCAGAGATACCTATTCTGTACATCTCCAAATGAGCTAAAAATGTTTGGAGAATTATTTTGGAATAAATAAAAAATATTGGAAGAAAGAAATACCAGAGGGGGCCACCCAGGCGCCCACGAGGCACTAGGGCGCGCCCTAATGGCTTATGGGGCCCCTGGCCTTGCCCTAGAAAAAAGAAGAAGATGACTTTCGGGCCGGAGCGCCGCCATCTCATAGGCGGAACTTGGGCAGGAGCACGTTTGCTCTTCGGCGGAGCGATTCCGTCGGGGATACTTCCCTCCGGGAGGGGGGAATCGAAGCCATCGTCATTACCAACAACCCTCTCATCGTGAGAAGACCAATCTTCATCAACATCTTCACCATCACCATCTCATCTCAAACCCTAGTTCATCTCTTGTATTCAATCTTTGTATCAAAACCTCATATTGGTACCTCTAGGTTGCTAGTAGTGTTGATTACATCTTGTAGTTGATGCTAGTTAGTTTATTTAGTGGAAGATCAAATGCTCAGATCCATTATGCTATTCAATACCCCTCTAATCATGAACATGAACATGATTTGTGAGTAGTTACTTTTGTTCGTGAGGACATGGGAGAAGTCTTGTCATAAGTAATCATGTGAAATTTGTATTCGTTCGATATTTTGATGATATGTATGTTGTTGTTTCCCTTAGTGGTTATCTGAACGTCGACTACATGACACTTCACCATCTTTGGCCCTAAGAAATGCATTGTGGAGTAATTATTAGATGATGGGTTGCTAGAGTGACAGAAGCTTAAACCCTAGTTTATGCGATATTCCGTAAGGGGTTGATTTGGATCCATATGTTTCATGTTATGGTTAGATTTATCTTAATTCTTCTTTCATAGTTGCGGATGCTTGCGAGAGAGGGTAATCATAAGTGGGAGGCTTATTTAAGTAAGAACAACACCCAAGCACCAGTCCACCCACATAACAAATTATCAAAGTAGCAAACGTGAACCAAACAAACATGATGAAAGTGACTAGATGAAATTCACATGTGTCATCAAGAACGCTTTGCTTATTATAAGAGACCGTTTTGGCCTGTCCTTTGCTACAAAAAGGATCGGGATACCTTGCTGCACTTTTGTTACCGTTACTACTTATTGCTCGTTACAAATTATCTTGCTATCAAACTATCTGTTACTGACAATTTCAGTGCTTGCAGAGAACACCTTACTAAAACCGCTTGTCATTTCCTTCTGCTCCTCGTTGGGTTCCACACTCTTAATTATAGAAAGGACTACGATTGATCCCCTATACTTGTGGGTCATCACTTGGACCTTGGCCCACTGTTGTTTTGCTAGGATGCATCCAAAATATAAGTGCACCGATTCTATTTATTTGCAATGCTCACATTCTAAAGATTTGGGTATCCCTCTTTTTATCAAACTATCCGTGACCAATATCTTGTTCTGAGATAGCAACCACATGAAAAATTGTATTTCGGGAGGAACTTTTAAAGACCAAAAAAAGGCAAATAAACAAGCTTAACACCTCTCAAGTTATAACAACATACAAGGATCTAAAAGAGTAAAGAAGCAATAAGAAACTGTCCTCCTCTTCGACTAAAGTAATAGTAAACCAAAGCCTCTAGCTCAGTTTCCTAAAACCCTTCACTCTTATTGGCTCACAATTCCGGCTTCTTCGTGTCAGAGCAGGTTCGTTAGCCTGGCAACCTACCATCCATGATGCAGCCAATTGGCAGGGGCGGCTTCTTCCTTCGGTTGATGCATTAGGTTGCAGAGAAAAAGCCCCACGGACATAAACATCACAGAACGCTAGGCAGAGCAGTTGCCACAGGCGAATCAGTATGAGGTTCTAGCGATCACTTTGTTGAAGTGTATATGTGGATTGCCTAGTCCTTTTCATTAGTTTGGAATTTTGGTCACGTTGGCTAGTTCATGAAGCTTAATATGGTATCAGGTACTGAGGTCTTGAGTTCAAGTCCTGGGTTTCAAAATTTATACAAAAATTATTGTTGCCCCCTATGTGTTCACGTATAGGCCTCTTTAGCCATGCCTCCAAGTCTATCTACATGTTGACTTCCCATATGAATCTTAACATGATATCTTATGTCTACTAGAACTACGTCGGTATTTCCCCAAAGAGGAAGGGATGATGCAGCACAACAACCATAGGTATTTCCCTCAGTGACGAGATCAAGGTTATCGAACCAGTAGGAGAACCACACAACACTACGTGAACGACACCTACACACAAATAACAAATACTCGCAACCCAACGTATTAAAGGGGTTGTCAATCCCTTTCGGGCAACGGCGCCAGAAATTGGCAAGTAGACGAGATAAAAATTGTTGGGGATCGTAGCAGAAATCAAAAAATTTCTACGCATCACCAAGATCCATCTATGGAGTTTACTAGCAACGAGAAAGAAGGAGTGCATCTACATACCCTTGTAGATCGCGAGCGGAAGCGTTCAAGTGAACGGGGTTGATGGAGTCGTACTCGTTGTGATCCAAATCACCGATGACCGAGCGCCGAACGGATGGCACCTACGCGTTCAACACACGTATGGAGCAGCGACGTCTCCTCCTTCTTGATCCAGCAAGGGGGAAGGAGAGGTTGATGGAGATCCAGCAGCACGACGGCATGGTGGTGGAACTAGCGGGGATCCCGGCAGGGCTTCGCCAAGCGCAAGCGGGAAGGAGAGGTGTCACGGGAGGGAGAGGGAGGCGCCAGGGGCTAGGGTACTGCTGCCCTCCCTCCCCCCACTATATATAGGGTCCCTGGGGGGCGCCGGCCCTGGGAGATCCCATCTCCAGGGGGGGCGGCGGCCAAGGGGGTGGCTTGCCCCCCAAGCCAAGTGGGCCCCCCGACCCCCAGGGTTTCCAACCCTAGGCGCAGGGGAGGCCCAAGGGGGGCGCACCAGCCCACCAGTGGCTGGTTCCCCTCCCCACTTCAGCCCATGGGGCCCTCCGGGATAGGTGGCCCCACCCGGTGGACCCCCGGGACCCTTCCGGTGGTCCCGGTACAATACCGATAACCCCCGAAACTTTCCCGGTGGCCGAAACTGGACTTCCTATATATAATTCTTCACCTCCGGACCATTCCGGAACTCCTCGTGACGTCCGGGATCTCATACGGGACTCCGAACAACTTTCGGGTTTTCGCATACTAATATCTCTACAACCCTAGCGTCACCGAACCTTAAGTGTGTAGACCCTACGGGTTCGGGAGACATGCAGACATGACCGAGGCGACTCTCCGGTCAATAACCAACAGCGGGATCTGGATACCCATGTTGGCTCCCACATGTTCCACGATGATCTCATCGGATGAACCACGATGTCGAGGATTCAATCAATCCCGTATACAATTCCCTTTGTCAATCGGTACGTTACTTGCCCGAGATTCGATCGTCGGTATCCCAATACCTCGTTCAATCTCGTTACCGGCAAGTCACTTTACTCGTACCGTAATGCATGATCCCGTGACCAAACACTTGGTCACATTGAGCTCATTATGATGATGCATTACCGAGTGGGCCCAGAGATACCTCTCCGTCAAACGGAGTGACAAATCCCAGTCTCGATTCGTGCCAACCCAACACACACTTTCGGAGATACCCGTAGTGCACCTTTATAGCCACCCAGTTACGTTGTGACGTTTGGCACACCCAAAGCACTCCTACGTTATCCGGGAGTTGCACAATCTCATGGTCTAAGGAAATGATACTTGACAATTGGAAAAGCTCTAGCAAACGAACTACACGATCTTTGTGCTATGCTTAGGATTGGGTCTTGTCCATCACATCATTCTCCTAATGATGTGATCCCGTTATCAATGACATCCAATGTCCATAGTCAGGAAACCATGACTATCTGTTGATCAACGAGCTAGTCAACTAGAGGCTTACTAGGGACACGTTGTGGTCTATGTATTCACACATGTATTACGATTTCCGGATAACACAATTATAGCATGAACAATAGACAATTATCATGAACAAGGAAATATAATAATAACCATTTTATTATTGCCTCTAGGGCATATTTCCAACAGTCTCCCACTTGCACTAGAGTCAATAATCTAGTTACATTGTGATGAATCGAACACCCATAGAGTTCTGGTGTTGATCATGTTTTGCTCTAGGGAGAGGTTTAGTCAACGGATCTGCTACATTCAGGTCCGTATGTACTTTACAAATATCTATGTCTCCATTTTGTACACTTTCACGAATGGAGTTGAAGCGACGCTTGATATGCCTGGTCTTCCTGTGAAACCTGGGCTCCTTGGCAAGGGTAATAGCTCCAGTGTTGTCACAGAAGAGAGTCATCGGGCCCGACGCATTGGGAATCACCCCTAGGTCGGTAATGAACTCCTTCATCCAGATTGCTTCTTGAGCTGCCTCTGAGGCCGCCATGTACTCCGCTTCACATGTAGATCCCGCCACGACGCTTTGCTTGCAACTGCACCAGCTTACTGCCCCTCCATTCAAAATATACACGTATCCGGTTTGTGACTTAGAGTCATCCAGATCTGTGTCGAAGCTAGCATCGACGTAACCCTTTACGACGAGCTCTTCGTCACCTCCATAAACGAGAAACATATCCTTAGTCCTCTTCAGGTACTTCATGTAATTCTTGACCGCTGTCCAGTGTTCCATGCCGGGATTACTTTGGTACCTTCCTACCAAACTTACGGCAAGGTTTACATCAGGTCTGGTACACAGCATGGCATACATAATAGACCCTATGGCCGATGCATAGGGGATGACACTCATCTTTTCTCTATCTTCTGCCGTGGTCGGGCATTGAGCCGTGCTCAATTGCACACCTTGCAATACAGGCAAGAACCCCTTCTTGGACTGATCCATATTGAACTTCTTCAATATATTGTCAAGGTACGTACTCTGTAAAAGACCAATGAGGTGTCTTGATCTATCTCTATAGATCTTGATGCCTAATATATAAGCAGCTTCTCCAAGGTCCTTCATTGAAAAACACTTATTCAAATAGGCCTTTATACTTTCCAAGAATTCTATATCATTTCCCATCAATAGTATGTCATCCACACTTAATAAGAGAAATGCTACAGAGCTCCCACTCACTTTCTTGTAAACACAGGCTTCTCCATAAGTCTGTGTAAACCCAAACGCTTTGATCATCTCATCAAATCGAATGTTCCAACTCCGAGATGCTTGCACCAGCCCATAGATGGAGCGCCGGAGCTTGCATACCTTGTTAGCATTCTTAGGATCGACAAAACCTTCCGGCTGCATCATATACAATTCTTCCTTAAGAAAGCCGTTAAGGAATGCCGTTTCGACGTCCATTTGCCATATCTCATAATCATAGAATGCGGCAATTGCTAACATGATTCGGACGGACTTCAGCTTCGCTATGGGTGAGAAAGTCTCATCGTAGTCAACCCCTTGAACTTGTCGATAACCCTTAGCGACAAGTCGAGCCTTATAGATGGTCACGTTACCATCCGCGTCTGTCTTCTTCTTAAAGATCCATTTATTTTCTATGGCTCGCCGATCATCGGGCAAGTCAGTCAAAGTCCATACTTCATTTTCATACATGGATCCTATCTCGGATTTCATGGCTTCTAGCCATTTGTCGGAATCTGGCCCGCCATTGCTTCTTCATAGTTCGAAGGTTCACCGTTGTCTAACAACATGATTTCCAGGACAGGGTTGCCGTACCACTCTGGTGTGGAACGTGTCCTTGTGGACCTACGAAGTTCAGCAGTAATTTGATCCGAAGCTTCATGATCATCATCGTTAACTTCCTCCCCAGTCGGTGTAGGCACCACAGGAACATCTTCCCGCGCTGCGCTACTTTCCGGTTCGGAAGGGGTGACTATCACCTCATCAAGTTCCACTTTCCTCCCACTCACTTCTTTTGAGAGAAACTCTTTCTCCAGAAAGGACCCGTTCTTGGCAACAAAGATTTTGCCTTCGGATCTGAGGTAGAAGGTATACCCAATGGTTTCCTTAGGGTATCCTATGAAGATGCATTTTTCCGACTTGGGTTCGAGCTTTTCAGGTTGAAGTTTCTTGACATAAGCATCGCATCCCCAAACTTTTAGAAACGACAGCTTAGGTTTCTTCCCAAACCATAATTCATACGGTGTCATTTCATTGGATTTTGACGGAGCCCTATTTAAAGTGAATGCGGCAGTCTCTAAAGCATAGCCCCAAAATGAGAGCGGTAGATCTGTAAGAGACATCATAGATCGCACCATATCCAATAGAGTGCGATTACGACGTTCGGACACACCATTTCGCTAAGGTGTTCCAGGCGGCGTGAGTTGTGAAACTATTCCACATGTCCTTAAGTGTGTGCCAAATTCGTGACTCAAATATTCTCCTCCACGATCTGATCGTAAGAACTTTATTTTCCTGTCACGTTGATTCTCAACCTCACTCTGAAATTCCTTGAACTTTTCAAAGGTTTCAGACTTGTGTTTCATTAGGTAGACATACCCATATCTACTTAAGTCATCAGTGAGAGTGAGAACATAACGATAGCCACCGCGAGCCTCAACACTCATTGGACCGCACACATCGGTATGTATGATTTCCAATAAGTTGGTTGCTCGCTCCATTGTTCCGGAGAACGGAGTCTTGGTCATCTTACCCATGAGGCATGGTTCGCACGTGTCAATTGATTCGTAATCAAGAGACTCCAAAAGTCCATCTGCATGGAGCTTCTTCATGCGCTTGACACCAATGTGACCAAGGCGGCAGTGCCACAAGTATGTGGGACTATCGTTATCAACTTTACATCTTTTGGTATTCACACTATGAATATGTGTAACATCACGTTCGAGATTCATTAAGAATAAACCATTGACCAGCGGGGCATGACCATAAAACATATCTCTCATATAAATAGAACAACCATTATTCTCGGATTTAAATGAGTAGCCATCTCGCATTAAACGAGATCCTGATACAATGTTCATGCTCAAAGCTGGCACTAAATAACAATTATTGAGGTTTAAAACTAATCCCGTAGGTAAATGTAGAGGTAGCGTGCCGACGGGCGATCACATCGACCTTGGAACCATTCCCGACGCGCATCGTCACCTCGTCCTTCGTCAGTCTCCGCTTATTCCGCAGCTCCTGTTTTGAGTTACAAATATGAGCAACCGCACCGGTATCAAATACCCAGGAGCTACTACGAGTACTGGTAAGGTACACATCAATTACATGTATATCACATATACCTTTGGTGTTGCCGGCCTTCTTGTCCGCTAAGTATTTGGGGCAGTTCCGCTTCCAGTGACCACTTCCCTTGCAATAAAAGCACTCAGTCTCAGGCTTGGGTCCATTCTTTGGCTTCTTTCCGGCAACTAGCTTACCGGGCGCGGCAACTCCCTTGCCGTCCTTCTTGAAGTTCTTCTTACCCTTGCCTTTCTTGAACTTAGTGGTTTTATTCACCATCAACACTTGATGTTCCTTTCTGATCTCCACCTCTGCTGATTTCAGCATTGAATATACCTCAGGAATGGTCTTTTCCATCCCCTGCACATTGAAGTTCATCACAAAGCTCTTGTAGCTTGGTGGAAGCGACTGAAGGATTCTGTTAATGACCGCGTCATCCGGGAGATTAACTCCCAGCTGAGTCAAGCGGTTGTGTAACCCAGACATTCTGAGTATGTGCTCACTGACAGAACTGTTTTCCTCCATCTTACAACTAAAGAACTTGTCGGAGACTTCATATCTCTCGACCCGGGCATGAGCTTGGAAAACCATTTTCAACTCTTCGAACATCTCATATGCTCCGTGTTGCTCAAAACGCTTTTGGAGCCCCGGTGCTAAGCTGTAAAGCATGCCGCACTGAACGAGGGAGTAATCATCAGCACGTGACTGCCAAGCGTTCATAACGTCTTGGTTCTCTGGGATGGGTGCATCACCTAGCGGTGCTTCTAGGACATAATCTTTCTTGGCAGCTATGAGGATGATCCTCAGGTTTCGGACCCAGTCCGTATAGTTGCTGCCATCATCTTTTAGCCTGGTTTTCTCTAGGAACGCGTTGAAGTTGAGGGCAACGTGGGCCATTTGATCTACAAGACATATTGTAAAGATTTTAGACTAAGTTCATGATAATTAAGTTCATCTAATCAAATTATTCAGTGAACTCCCACTCAGATAGACATCCCTCCAGTCATCTAAGTGAAACATGATCCGAGTCAACTAGGCCGTGTCCGATCATCACGTGAGACGGACTAGTCAACATCGGTGAACATCTTCATGTTGATCGTATCTTCTATACGACTCATGCTCGACCTTTCGGTCTTCCGTGTTCCGAGGCCATGTCTGTACATGCTAGGCTCGTCAAGTCAACCTAAGTGTATTGCGTGTGTTCCGAGGCCATGTCTGTACATGCTAGGCTCGTCAACACCCGTTGTATGCAAACGTTAGAATCTATCACACCCGATCATCACGTGGTGCTTCGAAACAACGAACCTTCGCAACGGTGCACAGTTAGGGGGGAACACTTTCTTGAAATTATTATAAGGGATCATCTTACTTACTACCGTCGTTCTAAGCAAATAAGATGTAAAACATGATAACCATCACATGCAATCAAATAGTGACATGATATGGCCAATATCATTTTGCTCCTTTGATCTCCATCTTCGGGGCGCCATGATCATCTTCGTCACCGGCATGACACCATGATCTCCATCATCGTGTCTTCATGAAGTTGTCACGCCAACGATTACTTCTACTTCTATGGCTAACGTGTTTAGTAATAAAGTAAAGTAATTTACATGGCGTTATTCAATGACACGCAGGTCATACAAAAAATAAAGACAACTCCTATGGCTCCTGTCGGTTGTCATACTCATCGACATGCAAGTCGTGATTCCTATTACAAGAACATGATCAATCTCATAAATCACATATATCTCATTCATCACATCCTTTTGGCCATATCACATCACAAGGCATATGCTGCAAAACAAGTTAGACGTCCTCTAATTGTTGTTGCATGTTTTTACGTGGCTTCTATAGGTTTCTAGCAAGAACGTTTCTTACCTACGTAAAACCACGACGTGATATGCCAATTTCTATTTACCCTTCATAAGGACCCTTTTCATCGAATCCGTTCCGACTAAAGTGGGAGAGACAGACACCCGCTAGCCACCTTATGCAACTAGTGCATGTCAGTCGGTGGAACCTGTCTCACGTAAGCGTACGTGTAAGGTCGGTCCGGGCCGCTTCATCCCACAATGCCGCCGAAACAAGATAATACTAGTAGTGGCAAGAAAATTGACAACATCTACGCCCACAACAAGTTTGTGTTCTACTCGTGCATAGAAACTACGCATAGGCCTGGCTCATGATGCCACTGTTGGGGATCGTAGCAGAAATCAAAAATTTTCTACGCATCACCAAGATCCATCTATGGAGTTTACTAGCAACGAGAAAGAAGGAGTGCATCTACATACCCTTGTAGATCGCGAGCGGAAGCGTTCAAGTGAACAGGGTTGATGGAGTCGTACTCGTTGTGATCCAAATCACCGATGACCGAGCGCCGAACGGACGGCACCTCCGCGTTCAACACACATATGGAGCAGCGACGTCTCCTCCTTCTTGATCCAGCAAGGTGGAAGGAGAGGTTGATGGAGATCCAGCAGCACGATGGCGTGGTGGTGGAAGTAGCGGGGATCCCGGCAGGGCTTCGCCAAGCGCAAGCGGGAAGGAGAGGTGTCACGGGAGGGAGAGGGAGGCGCCAGGGGCTAGGGTACTGCTGCCCTCCCTCCCCCCACTATATATAGGGTTCCTGGGGGGGCGCCGGCCCTGGGAGATCCCATCTCCAGGGGGGCGGCGGCCAAGGGGGTGGCTTGCCCCCCAAGCCAAGTGGGGCGCCCCCCCACCCCCAGGGTTTCCAACCCTAGGCGCAGGGGAGGCCCAAGGGGGGCGCACCAGCCCACCAGTGGCTGGTTCCCCTCCCCACTTCAGCCAATGGGGCCCTCCGGGATAGGTGGCCCCACCCGGTGGACCCCCGGGGCCCTTCCGGTGGTCCCGGTACAATACCGATAACCCCCGAAACTTTCCCGGTGGCCGAAACTGGACTTCCTATATATAATTCTTCACCTCCGGACCATTCCGGAACTCCTCATGACGTCCGGGATCTCATCTGGGACTCCGAAGAACTTTCGGGTTTCCGCATACTAATATCTCTACAACCCTAGCATCACCGAACCTTAAGTGTGTAGACCCTACGGGTTCGGGAGACATGCAGACATGACCGAGACGACTCTCCGGTCAATAACCAACAGCGGGATCTGGATACCCATGTTGGCTCCCACATGTTCCACGATGATCTCATCGGATGAACCACGATGTCGAGGATTCAATCAATCCCGTATACAATTCCCTTTGTCAATCAGTACGTTACTTGCCCGAGATTCGATCGTCGGTATCCCAATACCTCGTTCAATCTCGTTACCGGCAAGTCACTTTACTCGTACCGTAATGCATGATCCCGTGACCAAACACTTGGTCACATTGAGCTCATTATGATGATGCATTACCGAGTGGGCCCAGAGATACCTCTCCGTCAAACGGAGTGACAAATCCCAGTCTCGATTCGTGCCAACCCAACAGACACTTTCGGAGATACCCGTAGTGCACCTTTATAGCCACCTAGTTACGTTGTGACGTTTGGCACACCCAAAGCACTCCTACGTTATCCGGGAGTTGCACAATCTCATGGTCTAAGGAAATGATACTTGACAATTGGAAAAGCTCTAGCAAACGAACTACACGATCTTTGTGCTATGCTTAGGATTGGGTCTTGTCCATCACATCATTCTCCTAATGATGTGATCCCGTTATCAATGACATCCAATGTCCATAGTCAGGAAACCATGACTATCTGTTGATCAACGAGCTATTCAACTAGAGGCTTACTAGGGACACGTTGTGGTCTATGTATTCACACATGTATTACGATTTCCGGATAACACAATTATAGCATGAACAATAGACAATTATCATGAACAAGGAAATATAATAATAACCATTTTATTATTGCCTCTAGGGCATATTTCCAACAAAAATATGATAGATTGGTTAAATAGATCTTGCGGGAATGCGAGATAAAATAAATAAGAATAAATTGCAGCAAGGTATTTTTGGGTTTTTGAAAATTTAGATCTGAAAATAAAAGCAAATGAAAATAGACCGCAAAGGCAAATATAATAAGAAAGAGACCCGGGGGCCGTAGGTTTCACTAGTGGCTTCTCTCGAGAAAAATAGCAAATGGTGGGTAAACAAATTACTGTTGGGAAATTGATAGAACTTCAAATAATCATGACGATATCCAGGCAATGACCATTATATTGGCATGACGTCCAAGATTAGTAGACCGACTCCTGCCTGCATCTACTACTATTACTCCACACATCGACCGCTATCCTGCATGCATCTAGTGTATTAAGTTCATGGAAAAATGGAGTGATGCAACAAGAACGATGACATGATGTAGATAAGATCTATTTATGTAGAAATAGACCCCATCTCGTTATCCTTAATAGCAACGATACATACGTGTCGGTTCCCCTTCTGTCACTGGGATCAAGCACCGTAAGATCGAACCCATCACAAAGCACCTCTTCCCATTGCAAGATAAATAGATCAAGTTGGCGAAACAAAACCCAAATATCGGAGAAGAAATACGAGGCTATAAGCAATCATGCATATAAGAGATCAAAGAAGACTCAAATAACTTTCGTGGATAAAAAGATAGATCTAATCATAAACTCAAAGTTCATCGGATCCCAACAAACACACCGCAAAAAGAGTTACATCATATGGATCTCCAAGCGACCATTGAATTGAGAATCCAAAGAGAGAGAGGAAGCCATCTAGCTACTAACTACGGACCCGTAGGTCTAAAATAACTACTCACGCATCAACGGAGAGGCACCAATGGACATGATGAACCCCTCCGTGATGGTGTCTAGATTGGATCTGGTGGTTCTGGAACTTGCGGCGGCAGGAATTGATTTTCGACGACTCCCCTAGGGTTTCTAAATATTGGGGTATTTATAGAGTAAAGAGGCTGTTCGGGAGGCCATCGAGGTGGGCACAATGCACCAGGGCGCGCCTGGGCCTCCAGGCGCGCCCTGGTGTCTTGTGCTCACCTCGGGCTCCCTCTTTGGTACTTCTTTGGCCCACTGGATGTCTTCTGGTCCAAAAAAATCCACAAAAAGTTTCGCTGCGTTTAGACTCCGTTTGGTATTGATTTCCTGTGATGTAAAAAACATGCAGAAAACAACAGCTAGCACTTGGCACTATGTCAATAGGTTAGTACGAAAAAGTGATATAAAATGACTATAAAATGATTGTAAAACATCCAAGAATGATAATATAACAACATGAAACAATAAAAAAATATAGATACGTTGGAGACGTATCAACATCCCCAAGCTTAATTCCTGCTCGTCCTCGAGTAGGTAAATGATAAAAACAGAATTTTTGATGTGGAATGCTGCCTAGCATGCTCATCTCATATTGTTTTCTTTGTAGCATGGACATTTGGACTTTTATATGGTTCAAAGCAATAGTCTAGTTTTGACATGAGGACTTTAATACTCAAGCATATCAACAAGCAATCATGTCTTTCAAAATATCAAAGCTAAAATAAGTTATCCCTAGCCCATTATGCTCAATCATTGATCCATTCATGAAACACACTCGCATATTAGTTACACCCAATGCTCAAGTACGATCATAGTGCCCCTTAGTTGGTGCTTTATAAGAGAAGATGTAGACTCAAATAAAAATAAAAATTGCATAAAGTGAAAGAAAGGCCCTTCGCGGAGGGAAGTAGGGATTTGTAGAGGTGCCAGAGCTCAAAGCGAAAAAGATAGAGATAAAAACATTTTGGGAGGCATGCTTTTCCTGTCAACGAGAACGATTGAGTAGTTCCCAATACTTTCCATGCTAGATATATCATAGGCGGTTCCCAAACAGAAATTAAAGTTTATTCCTTTTTCAACCATACTTTCACTTTCCATGGCTAGTCGTATCCACAGGTGCCTTCCATACCAACACTTTCCAAGGAATTTATTATTTGATAACATAAAGTAAATTCATTTTTCATTTCGAGACTGGGCATCCCTAATACCTTTGCCTTACTCTCGTGCAATGACAAGTGAATAAACACTCATCGTGAGAATAACATATCTAGCATGGAAATATATTAGCCACCCCTACCGTTTCATGAGCGGTACGAGCACACAAAAGAGAAATTTATTTTGAAAAGAGATGGCACATACAAATTTGCTTAGAACGGCAAAAGAATACCACATATAGGTAGGTATGGTGGACTCATGTGGCAAAACTGGTTTAAAGAATTTTGGATGCACAAGTAGTGATCATACTTACTGCAAAATGAAGGCTAGCAAAAGATTGAGAAGCGACCAACCAAGAAGCAAAAAATCTCATAAGTGAGCATTGAGCATAATTAACACCGAAGAATGCATCACAAGTAGGATGTAATTTCATTTCATAACTATTGACTTTCGTGCTTGCCTAGGGAATCACAAACCTTAACACCAATATTCTTACTAAAGCATAATTACTCATCAACATGACTCACATATCACATCATCATATCTCGAAACCATTACAAGGAATCAAGTTTATTTTGTCCAATGATCTTCATGAAATTTTATATTATATCCTTCTTGGGTATTTATCACTTTGAGATTAATTTTCATGTGTTGCTTTTGATAAGCTCGAACAAATATAAGTGAAGATCATGAGCATAATATTTCTTTCTCTCAAATTACTTTAAGTGAAGCAAGAGAGAATTTCTTCAAAAATACTAAAGCACACCGTTCTAAAAAAGATATAAGTGAAGCACTAGAGAAATTCCATAGCTCATAAAGATTTAAGTGAAGCATAGAGAGCAATTCTAACAAGTCATGGCATAATTTTGGCTCTATCAAATAGGTGTGTCCAGCAAGAATTCAAGACTTAAAATAAAAAGAAAAATAAGAAAAGAATCATATTATACAAGACGCTCCAAGCAAAACTCATAGTATGTGACGAATAAAAATATAGCTTCGAGTAAAATATCGATGGTCATTAGAAGAAAGAGGGGATGCCACTCGGGCATCCCCAAGCTTAGTTGCTTGCTTCTCTTTGGATAATAGCTTGGGATGCCATGGGCATCCCCAAGCTTAGGCTCTTATTACTCCTTATTCCTTCATCCATCGTAACATCACCCAAAACTTGAAAACTTCAACCACGCAAAACTCAACAAAACCTTCGTGAGATCCGTTAGTATAAGAAAACAAATCACTACTATAAGTAATGTTGCAAACCCATTCATATTTTATTCTTGCATTATATCTACTGTATTCCCACTTTTCTATGGCGAAAACTCTTCAAAGAAAACCATAGAATCATCAAAACAAGCACGCAACGCAAAGAAAACAGAATCTGTCAAAAACAGAACAGTCTGTAGCAATCTGGATATTTAGGGCCTGTTCGGTAGCTCCCCAACTCCCGTAAATCCTGAAATCCAGCTTCTATTTTGGACCGCCAGCTTCCGACGCGAGCGCCAGCGCTGAGAAATTCGTTCGGTGTCTCAGCTCCAGGTTTCGGTCGCCACACATGGGCTGCCAGCCATATTCACTGGAATTCGGCCATGTTGGGTATTGAGGAGAGGCCCAAGTGAGCCCAAGAACGAGGCTGGGGGGAAAGTCACGTGAGGCCCGGCTCTTAGGGGCTGAAAAGTTGGCTAAAAGGCCTAATTTGGACCGAGTGGAGGGCATTTTTCAGCCCAGATTGCTGGGAGACATCGTTTTCTCCCTTTTCTGTACGTTGCTTCACTAACAAAGAGCAATTTTAGTCTAGTTTGCTATGCTTTCAAGAGTGCAAATTATGACTAATGCATCTTCGAATGTTTATTTTGACTGAAAACAAAATGTTGGCAACTCATATTTTAAGGATCAACACAGTGCACGCATATTTCATTCAACAAAAGCATAATATTTGCATAAGTTCTGCAAATCAAAAGTGGTACATATTCCTAAAGTAATCTTCACCAAAGTGGTACATATTCCTAAAGTAATCTTCACCAACCTAGAGCAATGTCAGTAGCAAGTTGGTTCCTAACCAGATCCATGTCAACACCATTTCCTCCGAAGTTGACGTATCCGATGCATTTGTAGGAACAACAAACTTCTTATACCGTTCTGGAATTGTTGGCACATAATTCGGATCCCTATCACATCAAACAAAGTGGAGATCTGACTTGTCATGGAAGCGAACATAATTGTGCAATGCCATGGTAGCAACCACTATCATCTTCTGGGTTTTAATTGAGTAGCTTGGCATCTTCAAAAGAATTTGCCATTTCATCCTCCAAACTCCAAAGGCCCTCTCTATGCAATTGCGTTTGGACGAGTGGATCCTGTTGAACTTCTCCTTAGGAGTATTCGGTGGTGCACCTCTTTGAAAGTCAGGGACATGATACCTTTCTCCTTTGTAGGGCGCGAGATATCCAATTCTGTTAGGGTAGCCAGCATCTACAAGATAGTACTTGCCTACAAAATAGAGAGAATGGTGCATGTAAGTTCTTGGACATAAGACCTAAGTTGCAACAAGCAAAAATGCTTACCCTTTGGAGGATGGGGAAAGGTGGCCTTATCCATATGCATTGCGGTATATAGCACAGTTGTGTCATGCATAGAACCAGGTTGACCAATAGAAGCATACGTGAAATGCATATCGAAGTCACATATTGCCATCACATTTTGAGTTATTGCTCCTGTTCTTCCGATGTACCTCACTTGTGCGGCCTCGGGAATAGAAGCCCTAATGTGAGTCCCATCTATTGCACCAATGTAGCCTTTCAAGTGTGGATAAGCCCTTTTGTCATTCCGAATCCTTGGATGCACGGTCCTAAAATTTGGGTCCTTAGGCTTGATGTAGTCAGCTGACATCTTCACCACACAAAGTAGTACTTCATGGAATTTACGATGGATTGTATCGGCGGAATGCTTGAAACGGTTTTGGTTCTTCTATTTGATTCACACCCCCAAGGTCCACAAGAACATAGCAAGAGACTCATAACTGCTAACAAAAGGGGAATGGCTCAACCCATACTTATCCTTCAACAAGTCATGAAGTTCAAAGAATTCCGTTGCCTTCATTCTAAGCATGGTGAAGGTCTCTCCCAGTGTACCGATAGTCTCCTGCAACCATCCAAATCCACTCAAGATAGATGTCCTAGGATCGGCCTTCATCATCCAACTGTCACAATACTTCTCAAATATGGTTGATGCACTCAGATACATGATGTTCATTTCTTGTGCATGGGCACGAACCATTCTTTTCTTCTTTTCATAATAGTTTTCATCATCACTGACACTGTCAGATGACATCTGCACATACACAACCAATGAGTTAACTAACAAAGGTTAGCATGGTGAGTAAGAAATATGAAGATGAAACTCCACTTCATACATAAATATTATCCAATCAGTTATTACAAGCCTTATAGGAAACAATTGTTCAACACCGAGTACTTAATATTGTTCAACCTCACACATAGGATACAAAATGGTTCAGTACCATAGGACATAAGCAACCGTCACACATATGACATAAATTGGAAACAACTAGTTCCCGTACTTGACGCTGAACTTCCTCTTGAGCCGACCCAAACGAGTTTCAACACTCATGCTTAGAAACATCTCCCTTTGCTCTCTTTTGATGAAAAGCTCAGAGGCAATGAAGTGCTCATCACTACCTTCTATTGCACCACAAGTAATTTCTTCTTTCATAACAGATGCAACAGAGGTGGTGTCATCGTGCTTAAAGAACGACTGAAATGTCGAGTGTGATTCCTTACAAATGTCCCCAATCACTGTAATCTGCTCCTGCATGACTTGTGCGGTCTTCGGTTTCTTGTTTGTGTCACAAATGATCTTTCCAAGCCTTTTATTAACCTTTGGCGTAACAGGAGATGGTGTCTCTTGGGTATCCTCCAACAGATCAACATCTTCTATTTGCTCAAGATGTATGCCACTTGATATTAGTGCGGTGGAAGTAGGGGGGATGCCAGAAGTCGGATTCCAGTGATCGGAACTGTCACTTGTGATGTCTTCAAACATGATGCGCAAGTTCTCTTCATTGCGAAGTCCATGCTTCCTGAACTCGTAACAACCTGGAATGTCCTATAAATATACAACGAAGATAGCATTTGTTAACAACAACTAATGAGAAGAAAGATATGGTATGCACAACATGAGGATGAAAACACACTATCTTTGCCTTCTTCCACCACTCCGCATCTTGTTTGACAGTTTTACGCTCTATGTCCCATCCCGCTCCTGTCTCCTTCAACTTAAGTTTCTTGAATATGCTGTATTCACTTCTCAGTTTGTCCCATTTATTCTTCAATTGGTCATTGATGTACTCCAGCCCTGTTATTAGTTTGAATTCCCTCCCCACCTCATCATATGCATTGGAGGTCAAGTGAGTATTTGGCCTATTTCCAGCTCTCACTTGTTTGACAAACAACTCGGTGATAATCCTTGTATTCTCAATGTTCCATTCAACAACCATGTTGGACAATTCTATATAGAAGTTCATGTCACTGTGTGTGCTAAAAAAGATTGTATGCACTCATTTATAAATCTGTACAGCGACTACTTCCTCTAAAAAGATTGTATGCTCTCATATAAATCTAAACCTCATCCATGTCATCTGAATTTATGAACATGAAAAAACAGTGTGGGAGACTACCAAAACTATGTCATCTGAACATATTTAAAACGGTAGAAGGACTACCTCAACTATGTCATATAGAAATCGGTACATGGGACATCCAAAAATATGAACCAAAGGGACCCATCTGGCCATCCTAAAATCTGAACCAAATGGCCTCATCTGCACATCCTAAACTATGAACCAAATGGTTTGACTGCATGTAACATGAACTGAATGGAGATGGGGAGGGGTTGTGCATACGCACAAGCTCACCTTGAGCTTCTAGAGCGGCGCCGACGGGGCAGAGGAGCAAGGCCGATGATCTTAGGCGGTGCCGGCTGCTGACAGGTTGGGGTGGCGAGACAGAGGAAGGACAAGCGGTGTCGGGGAAGGGGCGGCCGGACGAGTTGGCCGGCGGCGGCCGGGTCGCCGGACAAGTTGGCTGGCGGCGGCGGGATGGCCTCGTCCGTCGCTGGCGGCTAGGGTTGACGAGCGGGTGAGGACGGAGGAGATTGGGGATCAGGCTAATAGGCTTTCTATTGAAGAGGTAAGCAACTTCGCGGTGGCAAGTTTGTGTAAATACCCCGAACTCCAGTTTTCTCAATTCCTGGGATCGGCAAAGCTGCGGCTCCACGTTTTTGTGCATGGACGACGGGTAGATCCGAGAAGCCAGCTTCCTGGAGCCACACCATTCGGGCCAGCTCCGCTCGCGGATTCGCTGAATCTGGGAGCTGGCGAGCTGCCGAACAGGCCCTTAGAATATTTCTGAAACTCCAAAACTTCTGAAAAATTAGGACAACCTAAGAAATTTGTATATAAATCTTTTGCAAAAAGAATTGGTATTTTATCACGCTTCTGTTAAAAATGAAAATTATTTTCATGAGCGCAAAAGTTTCTATTTTTAGCAAGATCAAATCAACTATCACCCAAGAAGATCCTAAAGGCTTTGCTTGGCGAAACACTAATTAAAACACAAAAAACACAATCATAGTAGTAGCATAATTGTGCAAACACTCAAGAACAGAAAGCAAAAGACAAAAATAAATTTTATTTATTGGGTTGCCTCCCAACAAGCGCTATTGTTTTACGCCCCTAGCTAGTCATAAAGCACGAATCTAAGTGTTGCCATCCTTGTTGTCCAACTCTTTAATCACACACTTAGAATTCTTCAAAGATTTAGCATATACATTTTCAACAACAATACTTCTAGGAACAAGGTTGAGGAATTCATTTTTGCCGATAGGATCTCTTATTATTTCAACGAAATCCGGGTAAAAACTAATCATCTTAAGATCTTCTTTGTTGCTATTGGAAGTTGCACCCTTGTTCTTAGTAACTTGAGTAATTTTGCTAATTTTTACGGGAGTTTTTCAATAGTTTTAGCGGAAGCAAAAACCGTGCTTAAATTACTAAGGATTTCTTCCAGTTTATCAATCCGAGACGGACTTTCTTCAATTCTTTCATGAATTACGGTGCCCTTTTCTTTTAACAACTTAAAAACTTCTCCCGCTTTTGACCCAATTTTAGTAGCAAAATTATGCATCTTTTTATCCCAGTTTTCCATATGTTCTTCGGTAAGCATTTTCTTTTCAATAGCATCTAATCTTTCCATAACATGCTCAAGAGTCAAACTTGTTTCATTAATCGTAAGAGGTGGCGAGCCTACTAAATTTCCCATAGCATTAAAAGCATCAAGAGTAGGACACATCAAGAAATTTCCACCGGTAATCGTATCAAGGACAAATCTATACCAAGTGGTGATGCCCACATAAAATCAGTGAAGAAGAACAATGGTAGATTGCTTACGGATAGATCTATTATGAGCGTTGCAAATCCTATACCAAGCATCTTTTAAATTCTCCCCTCCCCTTTGTTTAAAGTTAAGAACCTCGTTCTCAGGAGTGCACGCAATAGAGAAAGAACTATCCATAAGGACAAAAGTGGCAAACAAGATTGCACACAAAAACAGATCCAGCAAGAAAACAACGAACAAAAAAGAGGGTGGATAAATGGCAAATTTTTGTGAAGTAGGGGAGAGGAAAACAAGAGGCAAATGGCAAATAATGTAAATTGTAAGGAGATGAGATTTGTGATTAGGAACCTGGTAGATGTTGAAGATGTCTCCCTGGCAACGGTGCCAGAAATTGGCACGTGGCCCGGAGACTATCTTGATGCGATCCTCCCCGGCAACGGCGCCAGAAATTCCTTTTGATGTCTGCTATAACTACGTCGGTATTTTCCCAAAGAGGAAGGGATGATGCAGCACAACAACGGTAGGTATTTCCCTCAGTGATGAGATCAAGGTTATCGAACCAGTAGGAGAACCACGCAACACTACGTGAACGACACCTGCACACAAATAACAAATACTCGCAACCCGACATATTAAAGGGGTTGTCAATCCCTTTCGGGCAACGGTGCCAGAAATTGGCAAGGAGATGAGATAGAAATATGATAGATTGGATAAATAGATCTCGCGGGAACGCGAGATAAAATAAATAAGAATAAATTGCAGCAAGGTATTTTTGGGTTTTTGGAAATTTAGATCTGAAAATAAACACAAATGAAAATAGATCGCAAAGGAAAATATAATAAGGAAGAGACCCCGGGGCCATAGGTTTCACTAGTGGCTTCTCTCGAGTAGAATAGGAAACCGTGGGTAAACAAATTACTGTTGGGCAATTGATAGAACTTCAAACAATCATGATGATATCCAGGCAATGATCATTATATAGGCATCACGTCTAAGATTAGTAGACCGACTCCTGCCTGCATCTACTACTATTACTTCACACATCGACCGTTGTCCAGCATGCATCTAGTGTATTAAGTTCATGAAAAAACGGAGTAATGCAATAAGAATGATGACATGGTGTAGACAAGATCTATTTATGTAGAAATAGACCCCATCTTGTTATCCTTAATAGCAACGATACATACGTGTCGGTTCCCCTTCTGTCACTGGGATCAAGCACCGTAAGATCGAACCCATCACAAAACACCTCTTCCCATTGCAAGATAAATAGATCAAGTTGGCCGAACAAAACCCAAATATCGGAGAAGAAATATGAGGCTATAAGCAATCATGCATATAAGAGATCAAAGAAGACTCAAATAACTTTCATGGATAAAAAGATAGATCTGATCATAAACTCAAAGTTCATCGGATCCCAACAAACACACCGCAAAAAGAGTTACATCATATGGATCTCCAAGAGACCATTGAATTGAGAATCAAAAGAGAGAGAGGAAGCCATCTAGATACCAACTACGGACCCGTAGGTCTACAAAGAACTACTCACGCATCATCGAAGAGGCACCAATGGACATGATGAACCCCTCCGTGATGGTGTCTAGATTGGATCTGGTGGTTCTGGAACTTGCGGCGGCTGGAATTGATTTTCGTCGACTCCCCTACGGTTTCTGGAATATTGGGGTATTTTTAGAGCAAATAGGCGGTTCGGGAGGCCACCGAGGTGGGCACAACCCACCAGGACTGGTGCAAGCATCTCGGAGCTGGAATATATGCTTTGATAAAGTGATCAAAGCATATGGTTTTATACAGACTTGTGGTGAAGCCTGTATTTACAAGAAAGTGAGTGGGAGCACTACAACATTACTGATAAGTATATGTGAATGACATATTGTTGATCAGAAATAATGTAGAATTTTCTGGAAAGCATAAAGGAGTGTTTGAAAGGGGTTTTTCAAAGAAAGACCTTGATGAAGCTGCTTACATATTAAGCATCAAGATCTATAGAGATAGATCAAGACACTTGATATATTTTCAATGAGTACATACCTTGACAAGATTTTGAAGTAGTTCAAAATGGAACAGTCAAAGAATGAGTTCTTGCCTATGTTGCAAGGTGTGAAGTTGAGTAAAGACTCAAAACCCGACCACGACAGAAAATAGAAAGAGAATGAAAAGTCATTCCCTATGCCTCAGCCATAGGTTCTATAAAGTATGCCATGCTGTGTACCAGACCTATTGTGTACCTTGCCATGAGTTTAGCAAGGGGGTGCGATATTGATCCAGGAGTGGATCACTTGATAGCGGTCAAAATTATCCTTAGATGACTAAGGAGATAATTCTCAGTTATGGAGGTGATAAAGAGTTCGTCGTAAAGAGTTACATCGATGCAAGCTTTGACACCGATATGGATGACTCTAAATCTCTATCTAGATACATATTGAAAGTGGGAGCGATTAGCTAGAGTAGCTCCGTGGAGAGCATTGTAGACATAGAAAATTTGCAAAATACATACGGCTCTGAATGTGGCAGACCCGTTGACTAAACTTCTCTCACAAGCAAAACATGATTACTCTTTGGGTGTTAATCACATAGCGATGTGAACTAGATTATTAACTCTAGTAAACCCCTTGGGTATTAGTCACATGGAGAAGTGAACTAATCACATAAAGATGTGAACTATTGGTGTGAAATCACATGACGATGTGAACTAGATTATTGACTGTAGTGCAAGTGGGAGACTGAAGGAAATATGCCCTAGAGGCAATAATAAAGTTGTTATTTATATTTCCTTATATCATGATAAATGTTTATTATTCATGCTAGAATTGTATTAACCGGAAACTTAGTACATGTGTGAATACATAGACAAACAGAGTGTCCCTAGTATGCCTCTACTTGACTAGCTCGTTAATCAAAGATGGTTAAGTTTCCTAGCCATAGACATGTGTTGTCATTTGATGAACGGGGTCACATCATTAGAGAATGATGTGATGGACAAGACCCATCCATTAGCTTAGCATAACGATCGTTTAGTTTTATTGCTATTGCTTTCTTCATGACTTATACATGTTCCTCAGACTATGAGATTATGCAACTCCTGAATACCGGAGGAACACTTTGTGTGCTATCAAACGTCACAACGTAACTGGGTGATTATAAAGATGCTCTACACGTGTCTCCAATGGTGTTTGTTGAGTTGGCATAGATCGAGATTAGGATTTGTCACTCCGTGTATCGGAGAGGTATCTCTGGGCCCTCTCGGTAATGATCATCAATATAAGACTTGCAAGCAATGTGACTAATGAGTTAGTTGCGGGATGACGCATTACGAAACGAGTAAAGAGACTTGCCGGTAACGAGATTAAACTAGGTATGAAGATACCGACGATCGAATCTCGGCCAAGTAACATACCGATGACAAAGGGAACAACGTATGTTGTTATGCGGTTCGACCGATAAAGATCTTCGTAGAATATGTGGGAGCCAATATGGGCATCCAGGTTCCGCTATTGGTTATTGACCAGAGAAGTATCTCGGTCATGTCTACATAGTTCTTGAACCCGTAGGGTCCGCACGCTTAATGTTCGTTGACGATATAGTATTCTATGAGTTATGTATGTTGGTGACCGAATGTTATTCGGAGTCCCTGATGAGATCATGGACATGACGAGGAGCTCCGGAATGGTCCGGATATAAAGATTGATATATGGGATAATAGTGTTTGGTCTCCGGAAGGGTTCCGGAATTCACCGGAAGGGGTTCCGGATGTCTCCCGAAATGTTTGGGTACGAGAACACATTATTTGGGCCAAAGGGGAAGGCCCACGAGGCATTTGGAAAGTGCAAAAGGAAGTTTTGCGGAGACCAGAGGCTAGACGCCAGGAACCCTGGCGTCTAGGGGGTAGACGCCGGGAACCCTGGCGTCTAGCCCTGGAGTCCGAGTAGGACTCTTGCCTTTCGGGAAAAACCGACTTTGAGGAGGCTTTTACTCCAAGTTTCGACTCCAGGGCTCAACATATAAATAGAGGGGCAGGGCTAGCACCAAAGACACATCAAGAAACACCAAGCCGTGTGCCGGCAACCCCGTCCCCTCTAGTTTATCCTCCGTCATAAGTTATCGTAGTGCTTAGGTGAAGGCCTGCGAAGATTGTTCTTCACCAACACTGTAACCACGCCGTCATGCCGTCGGAACTCATCTACTACTTCGCCCCTCTTGCTGGATCAAGAAGGCGAGGACGTCATCGAGCTGAACGTGTGCTGAATGCGGAGGTGCCGTACGTTCGGTACTTGATCGGGACGGATCGTGAAGGTGTACGACTACATCAACCGCGTTGATAAACGCTTCCGCTTTCGGTCTACGAGGGTACGTAGACACACTCTCCCCTCTCGTTGTTATGCATCTCCTAGATAGATCTTGCGTGATCGCAGGATTTTTTTTGAAATACTGCGTTCCCCAACAGTTAGTACCAAAAAATGATATAAAATGACTATAAAATGATTGCAAAACATCCAAGAATGGTAATATAACAACATGAAACAATCAAAAATTATAGATACGTTGGAGACGTATTAATATCCAGGGCTGGGGTCTTGAGTTCAAGTTCTGACTTTCAAAATGTATCTAAAAATTGTTTTTGCCCCCTCTGTGTCCATAGATAGGCCTCTTGAGACTTGAGCCATACTCTGAATCTATTCACGTGTTGACTTTCGTGTTACACATGAGAGGGGGTGTTGAAGTGTATGTATGGATTGCCTGGCCCTTTTCATGAGTTCAAATTTTTGTTGTGTTGGCTTGTGCATAAAGCTTAACACATTTTACGGTATTCTTTGTGCTTTCTTGGTCATCAAACAGTGTGAGAACTGCTTCACTTGCTTTCTTTCCTTAGCACACACTTAGATAGTAGGCTTAGGTCTGCTAAGAGTTCATCGAACTCCTATGAAAAACACGATCACCTGCTAGTGGAAGACTTTCTGCGTCTAGTCAATCTACACAGAGTGAATCGGTTCGTAAGGAACCCTTGAAAGGGTTGTCGTCCGGTGGCATGAGGTGTGGGCACACACACCCCATGGCTCGTGCTATTTCTTTGGACTTCGAAATCTAAATCTATTATATCTTTTGAACTAGAAGTTCAGTCATTGATCTTTTCTTTCATGGGCTCTGTAAATTCTTCATACCATTTTCAAAATACAAAACTCTAAAAATGATTGAAGCACAATAACTACGCCAATTACTATTTTAGGGCAAGGCATTGCCATGTCGGGTCTTTAACTGAAGTGCATCAATCCATGACACTAGTGCCTGCTCTGCAATCTCAGTGGTTAATGATGCATATTCGGTTCCTTGTGACGAGTTCTTTAAACTTCACGAAGTTTCACATCAGTGACGAAACTAGACATCATCTGCTGGGGGGGGGGACGTAAAATACAAGTGTTTAGGGGGGAGGCACAAAAGTTGGTTCCATGTGGTGTGTGTGTGTGGGGGGGGGGGGGGGGGGGCTGTACATACTCCCTCCGTCTTTGAAAGAGTGTACTTCCAACTTTGTTGAAGAGTCAATTTTTTTTTATGTTTGACCGAATACATCAATATTTATGACATCAAATTTGTAGCATTAGATTCATGATAAAATATATTTTCATCATATAAACATCGATATATTTTTGCACAAACTCGGTCAAACTTTAAGATAGTTTGACTCTCCAACAAAATACAAAGGGATTAGGTAGCGTACTACTACTCCTTAGAGCATGCATTATGTGACGTGTAGACGTCTAGTTACTTGTACGTTGTACCGGCTTATGCCACATCACAAGCCGACGGACGGATATTGCCCACTCCAATTCTTCCCCGTGCAGCCCCGGCACCCACCATAGGTTGCAAGGGGTGGTACGTACGTGCTCTGCCACTACTGGGCTGGCTAAACAACTCACATGCTTTCCATTGAACTTTGGCGAGTGGCATCGGTAAGCTCGTTAACCACTCCATCGGCGTGCAGTATTATTACTCGCCTTTCGCTCCGTGCATGCGCGTGGTGCGTTGTGCGACAACAGGCAGCAGGCATGCCGTCTACTAGGAGAAGGATCGGACCACGAAATGGTTACAAGAAGATAAACATAGCCGGTGCGTATCGTTCGTTATCTTAACAGAATAGCCGTCGCGAATAAAGAATTCAGGCGAACCTATCTTCGTGTCCCGAAATGCATGGGTGCGGCGGCTGGATTACGATCATTGACCACGACCCGCACCTACCATCGCGCCATGCATGCATGAATCCATATTGAAAGGAAAAATCGCAACGCGATTGGACCAAGTTCCCCGTACCCCGTACTTGCTCGGACAATTAGCGGAACAGGCTACATGCTCTCTGTCTCAAAATAAGTGTCTCGCTAATAGTATAGTCAACAATCCGATTTCATGTTACATATAGTGAATCCAATAGCCAAAATGTATAGTAGCTATAGTTGCTAAGTAGTACTACTTTATTAATGCATGATCCACCGTATATCCTTACAATGTTTCTTGGAGCCCGTGTTGTAATCGGCTGTTAATTTACAGCCCGCTTCCCTTCTCCCTTCTCTTCTCTCTCATCCCACGAAGGTTAAGACACTTATTTTGGGATGGAAGGAGTGCATCTAAGAGCAACTCTAGCAGACCCTGCAAAAACTTGACCCACAAAACACGTTTGCAGTTTCACGAAGATCGCGTTTGCGGGTCGAAAACTAGCGCGGCGGAACAGATACTTAAAACAAACTGTAAAACTGGAATAAAGAGCTCCTTTCTCTAGTCCGGCCGTTGCCGCCCTTCCTCCAGCCGACCGCGCCCCGTCGCCCGCAGGCCATGCCCCGTCGCCCGTTGGTCGCGCCCCATCACCGCGCCGGTCGCGCCCAGCCTCGCCGGCCACGCCCCGTCGCCTCCATCGTCCGCGCCCAGCCATGCCGGCCACGCCCCGTCGCCTCCGTCGTCCGCGCCTTGCTCTATTGCCAGGCGAGTCGTGCCCCTTTGCCTGCCGCGTCGGGAGGATTCCGGCGGCCAGGCTGAGGTCATGGGAGGCCACGATGATGTCGAGCTCGTCCAATTCGAACCGGCGGCGATCGATTGCGGCGTGTAGCGGCCTTTTCCGATGTGCGGTGATGAATTCCGGCGAGTTTAGGGCGGATTCCGGCAAACTCCGTGGCGGCGTGTTTGCTCCGACGAGGTTTGACCGAAATACGGTGCCTCCTATATTCGGATTTCCAACCTCCAAAGATAAGGGTTTCGGGTGTGCATTTGCGGTGGCCCTTAAAAATTTTACGAGTTGGACTAGTTTTACGGTTTCTGTTCTGGACACTTTTTTCGCCCAAAACTGTAAAACGCAAAAAATTTACGGGTTTAACCACTTATGCGGGGTCTGCTAGAGATGCTCTAAGTTAGTGCATTCATGAGATTTTGCATTGAGATTCATGCCATTCTTTTCTTTTTATATGCCATGTTTTTTGAATGAGACATAGCCACATCCTTAGTGAAAAGGTGGTGTCTCGGAGGTGCATCATTTTGATGCTCGGGCTCATGAAGTCTTTGTTCTGTTCACGCAAAAAAAGGTCATTTCTCTGAAACATTCAAAAATCATGATCCAAAGTTTCAAAAAATTCTAAAAAAATTCATATGTACCTACATGCGTGTAAAATTTCATACGAAAATATATTGATTTGCGAGGTACACACACAAAAAATCATTGGTTTTATATAGTGAACCAAAACACGTCAACTTTTTTCTTATTTTACAGAGTATTTAACATGTTGGTTTGATCAACATATCTGAGAGCATCTACAGTCGGACTTGGCAACCCCCCCCCCCCCCCCCCCAAAACACCCCCAAACGCCGCGGATGCGTCCGACCTGCTGGACAGCCACACACCTCAAATGTGAATCCTCAAATCCATGCATGTGGATCATATAGCACAAAATGACCATTTTTCGACAGTTCAACAATACGAGAAAGCAAAATAAATCATAGTTCAACAATCCTGACATGCCAAAATAAAATTCAAATCCGAGCATGACAGATCACTAGCTGGCCGGATCACTCGCCGGGCACCATCCAGACCGCCTGCTCCGCAGCCAACCTTGCCTCTTGCTCTGTAGCCATGTTTGTCGGCGGCGAGGATGGAGGAGCAAGGATGGATGATAGCAACGGCTCAGACGCGGGAAATGATTGACGAAGGCGGAGGAGGGCGGTGGGTTTGGTCTACATGGAGGATTTGATGCAATTTGTAATGGGGTCCGACTGTCTGGTCTGACGTTATGGACGCGCCCCGGCCTTCCCATATTCGCCCTGTATTTGGGTTGGATATGGCCATATGGGAGGGTGCAGGTCAGCCCGGGCGTTTAGGACTGGTACAAGGAGCCTGTCTTGATTTTTTTTTTACCGATCAATGACCGAGCGTCTGTCTGGACGTTTGAGGGCGGTTTGTAGTGCCCGACTGTAGATGCTCCGAGTCCTTTTTCAAGAGAAAAGTTATGTGGAAAATAGTAAGAAAAGTAGCACAAACGCTGACCAACGTAGTCGGCCGGGTGGCCTCTTGATCCCGTGACAAGCACGTGACCCGTATGGCTCTATAAACGACCCTCCAACCTTCCCTGTCAATCGCGCAACCAGTTACTAGCGAGAGATATTCATCGATAGATAAGCTCCTTGGTCTACTCCATACGTTCCATTCCCTCCCTCGAGCTAGGTCCGAGCCTTCACTTCGACCATGGCCTCGTCCTCCGCGCTGATAGCGCTCCTTGTGGTCCTTGGCTGCGCTGCGGCGGCCTCCGCGGCCACGTTCACCGTCGGAGATGGGCAAGGCTGGACGACCGGCGCCAATTACGCCACCTGGGCCAGTGGCAAGACCTTCGCGGTTGGAGACAAGCTCGGTGAGTCCTCAGCACTCGTATTTCTACACAATGATTTTAGATGATAGAGCAGCTAGCTGATGATGGCTAGGTGGTGCACCCTCAGTAACTACACTGATCGTGGCCTAATATTTTCGTCTCTCTGTTTTCTCAGTGTTCAACTACGCCAGCCAGGCCCACACAGTGACCGAAGTCACCAAGAGCGAGTACGACGCCTGCTCCAGCAACGCCAACGGTGACAACAGCGGCGCCACCACCATGACCCTCAAAGCCGGCGCGAACTACTACATCTGCACCATCGGCACCCACTGCGCCGCCGGCATGAAGCTCGCCGTCACCGCCGGCGACTCCAGTTCCGGTTCCGGTACCCCCGCGGCGGGGACGCCACCTACCACCCCGTCCGGGTCCGGCGGCCACCGCATGGAGGTCGGCCCCGTTCTCGCGGCCACCGCTGGCGTCCTCCTCAAGCTCGCCCTCTTCTGATCCGCCGATGATTCGATGTTGGAAAGTTTCGTCGATCGTTCTATGTTTGATTCTGACGGCCACGCACACGCTAGTTTGTACCGGACAGTGGTTGCCTGTGCTTCCTGATGTGATATGATTGGTTGGTTTCGTAGTAGTTGGCGTGAGTGACTTGTATGGATTATTATCTCGATGTATCTATCTAGTACAGTAGTACTCGTAGTAATAGGGCTCCTCCATATGAGTGTGGTTAAATAAGTTTGGATTCTGTCAATGCTGAGGTTTAATCGTTCTCACTTTCAAGAAAAATGCAGATTTTTTTCTTTGCAAATGAGGATAACCCTAGATTCGGCATCAAATCGAATGATGCACACAACCATATATTATTAAAATATCCAGCAACCGAACAATCGCGATGATAGCTCCACCAATTAACCATTGACTCTAATAAAAGACAGAAACAAACAAAAAATACACAGCTCCTAGACTAAGCCTTCAAGAAAAAATGCCGCACGTGCGTCGATGATGACGAGTTTCGATCCACCATCTTTAACAAGGACACAACCATGCATGTGTCGGCATAGCCGATTGTGCAAACTCATCGTTGAAGCCGTCTCTACCTTCATCCCTTGACCGGCGACCGACGCCTCATTTATACACACGCACGCTTATTTCTATGAGCACCTTTAAAAGACCAGGCCGATTAATTTTAAAAAGAACACTCATGTCAAGTATATGACTTAAACCCATTGAGTTGATTCTACCACAAGAAACCTAATCGTCTGAGCAACGCTCAATGTGCAATTGTTCTTGCATTTCCTTCTTATACCTAGTTTTGGTCATGGGTGAGAGTGATGCATGTGGGCGGTTAGGCAGGCTATGGTCGTAAGACTGTGACTAGATTGACGGAACTAAAGAATGGAATTATGAGAAGACAACAAGATCGGACGGCGGGATCGGTTTGGTTAGGATGGCTACGTGTCATCACAAGTTCCAACGTGTGGACATATTTTGCAACATCTTCCGAGAAAACAAGGCCGAAAAGGAGAGATGGACGATAGTTTGGAGTGCACAAATTGTTGATGAGTTACTTTTTTGCGATAGGAGTGGAGTGGTTGGCACTAACTATATACGATCGTTAGAGATTCAACGGCGAGAGTAGCAAGTCCTTTTCGGTGTTTCCGTTCAGAATTCTGCAGGACAAAAGTTTCCAGAGTCAACACCTGCTCCGGCCGGCCGTGCGAATCCTGCGGTTAGTATAATCCGTGCGAATACTACGTAGCTAGGTTGGCCTAAATTCTTTTTCTTGAGAAGAACTGATGAGGTGAACTCTCTTGAAAAAAGAGGCAAGTAGTTTTTGTCAAAGGGCGACGATTTTTTCTTAAGAACTGTTGAAGGACGCTGCTACACGGCAGTCGACCGATCCTAGCCCCGGATCGGTTCCCTTCTGAGCCGTTTGATCATCAAACGGTAGACTTACTATCGTTCCTCTACACGGAAGTCACACACGCACGCAACCGCCTCCTCCCAACCTCATCTTCCGCAATGCTTGCGCTGCGCTCCCTGAGCCGCCCTCGTCGATCACTTCCCTGGAGCACTGCTCTCACTTGACTCACACCTCGCAGCACTTGGCACCGACTTCGCTCGCTGATCGTTGCACCCTGCCACTATCGCTCATAGCAACCAGCCACGGACTCACATGATCAGCAATCACACCAAAATCTCTCAAAGTCTGCCTTATCCATAACAATTGAGTGCAACAGCTACTGCAGCAATATATCCGACTTCGACGGCGGAGGTTGATACGAAGTTTTGTTCTTCGTGGCCCAACTAACAAATGATCTTTCAAGGAATTGACATGTTCCGGAGGTTGACTTCCTATCTCCATTGTTGAGTATCGTGGTTATTAAAAAAGTTAGGATAGCGTAGGATATTATTCTACCTTGCCTTAACTTTAAGCAAATCATGTACTCACTATATATATGTCCACGACGCTTAAGCAATAAAACGAACTATTCCATCAATCCTCTCTCTCCCTTCTAACATGGTATCAGTTTTCGGATTCTAAACCCTAGCCGCCGTCGCTTCCGCACCCGCGCGTCGCCCCCGGGACGGTCGACCTCCATGATCGCCGCCGGGGGCCGCGCCGCCCGTACCTAGGGTTCGTCCGCCGGTCGTGTTGACCGGCTGCCCTAAAGAGTCTTTTTCCTGATCCGTTGATCGGGATTTTTCTCTCTCGTCGATCGATTGGTCGCCGATTGATTGATAGGTGTTATTTCTCTTTGATTTGCCAATCTAAGACTGGATTGCGTCGCCCATCGCCGTCCTCGTCTACAGTGCGCCTCTACTCCGACCTGATAGCCACTACACCGGCCTGTTCTCCCCATGGCTTTATCGCGGCATGCGGCCTCCTTCGCCTGCATCACCACGACCGAAGCTAGGAGCGCATCAGGTGCGGCCGCTGTTTGCATCGTCCGCAGGCGTGTCCATCGGCGCGGCATGGCCACTCTGCGTGGGTTGCTCGGGCGCCTGAATTGACCCATCGGTCCACGTCACATCCAGGGCACTTGAGCATCACGTGCATGTCTTGATCGCATGTCAATGCATCCCATGCGAGTTTATACTAGCACACATGCATGATGTCTGATTCAGCTCTCGTGCACAGCTCGTGTCCCGCTCCTGCCACGTCTGGTCTGCTCTTCTCGATATCGCCCGTCGCGCTTGCGGTCTGATCAACCGTCTGCATGGGCCTCTGCAGGTCCTATAAAGATTGTTCCGAGTACAGCGCGTCCTTTCACCGATCGAGCATCGGACTACCGCTGCACCGCCCCGTCGGGTTGTAGGGTCGCCGCCCTGTGGTTCTTCTGTCGGCTGCATTGACCTGCATCACCGCTGTGTCGCTCCTTCGGGTCGTAGTGCCGCGGCCCGCGGTCTATCGCCGTCCCGAGGCCATCCGCTCCAGGTCGTCCCTGTGGCTGCATCGACCCTCGCGCCGCCCCTGCGTCGCCCCGTCGGGCGTAGCGAGCGTGGCACGTGGTACACGCCGCGGTCCCGAGACCGTTCCCGCGATTGCACCGACCCGGTTCCGCCGCTGCGCCGCCCCTTCGGGCCGTAGCGCCGCGGTCCCCGCCGCCACCCCGAGGTCTTCTCGCCGTCGCCCCGACCTGCCTGCCGCCGCTGCATCGCCCCATCGGGCCGTAGCGCTGCGGCCCGCGGTCCACCGCCGTCCCCGCGCGTCGACTTCCCGTGGTATGTGCCGCGCCGCCTCCCTTGGCGCAAGAACGCCACCGTCCGCGCCGGTCTTCGTCACGCTGTTGGGTTCCTCGCCCACTTCGAGCACCGCCGCCGCGCTACTAACCTAGCCGGCGCCGCTGCCGCCGTCAGGCCGCCACCGCTGCTCTTCTTCGACCGCCGCCGCCGCTACCCCCGTAGCCGCCGCCGCTCGTCCACCTCCTTCGTCTTCGTCCAGCACCAGCCCGTCGCCAGCATTGCCGTCATCTACCCCGACCACTTCGTCTACTCCGACAACCGCAAGCAACATCGGCCCCGCGCCGATTGGCGTCGCAACCGTCGTCGAGTTCTTCTCTGCTGGCCTCTCCGACTTCTCTGACATGGCGTACAGCTCTTGCAGGTCCCAGTCTATGCATGCCCGGTGCTGGCAACACCGATGCGTGCCTTCGTCTACGACGTGTCCCCGGTCCTGGCAAGCCTGGTGCGGTGCTTCGTCAACTTCGTCTTCGTCCGTCTTCGCATGTCTGGTGTTGGCAACACCGGCGCGTGCCTTCGTCTACGATGTTTCCCTGGGTTTGGCACACCCGATGCGACGCCTCATCAACACCGTCTTCTTTCCGGCGCACCACTCCTTCGACACTACTGCGCCCATGACTAACTCAGCGCCTCCTTGCGCCCGCGGCTCCACGGCGACTTCCTCGACACCGGCCACCCCGACTCGACATCGACCACCGCATTCTTCGCACGACTACCTCGACCACGGCTACACCACCCTACACTCTCGGCTACCTCGACATCGGCACAAAGGGCTATCATCCGCTTGAGCAACTCGTCGGCTTCCTCTCGAGTCAACGCGTCCGCGACGCGACACCGTCCACGATGCTCCCGATAGGACTGCGGGGCGATGTCAGTCCGTCGGCTGCTATTCTCTCCAGTCTGACCGTCCGCGTCGCTCCTGTTGTTCGCAACGCTACCGCTACGACTGCGGGGGGATGTTAGAGATATATTTGGGTTACATATGTTTGGTAGTCTAGGATTTGTAATCCATCTCCTACCTTATCTATAGGAGAGGCGTCTTGCCCTCCAAGCCTTGTACTCAATATATACTCGCCCTCGAGGCTCAATAATACATCCATCATATTCCGCAACAATCCCTCTCTCTCCCTTCTAACATCCATGATCTGAATCCAAATGTCCAACGAAATCAAAGGAGGCATCCTTAGGGTACCAAAGCCCAAAGTTTGGCGTATGAAATGAAAGCCGGGAATTCAAAATCACACCAAGACTGCCTCCTTACGAAATCAAAGGAGGCATCCCGAATATCCAACAATCACACCAAAATCTTTCGATTTCGTGAAAGACTAGAAATGAACTAACGCAATCATACCAAGCTCTCCAGGGGCTTGCTTTAAACTATATAATGCCTTGTGAAGTTTAGACATTTTCGGGGTTACGCTGATCCTCAAAAACCGGTGGTTGTGCTACATATACCTCCTCATTAATTGGTGATCTAGTTTCATCTTCCAGATGAGAATGGCGCAGTTCACTTCTTAGCTCTTGGGTGAGTGTCTCCACCTTCCGATGGATCGACACCCTTCATGCCAGGGCGAGGGGCATGGAGCCCCTTCGAAGATGGAGGAGGGTGTCACTATGTGAGACAGAGCCATGAAGATGACGAGAGTGTCTATTCACCTGCCGATTGTTCCTTCCGTCAAGGCCCTGCTGTGTCGTAGTTTGTTCACATTGCAGAGCTTCATCGACTCCGAGCTGCTTGTTCCTTTACATATCTTTGTTTGTAGTTTCTGGAGCATGTTAGATGTTTCCAGAACACTTTGTATATTTTCACTATTTTCTGGTCTTATTTGTGTAAGATGTGAGTTGTAATCTCCTGGCAGATTTTTGGCTTTGTTTATTCAAAGTAGGGCTCCTTTCGAGCCTTCTCTCTAGGAAAATGCTACACTTACGGAAAACAATTACATATATGATTGAGTTTAGTTAGTTTGTTGCCTAAATATCTCCATTTGCATCCCTTCACACATTCTGGACTCAAGAGATTAATACTGATGGAGACGAATGCAACTGGCGTGGAGAAGCATCTTCCCGCCATGGTCCCAGCGAGGAGATTACGGATTTCTGATCTGCCTATTTCCTAGTGCCTACTACCTCCCTTGATGTCCTCTCTAGTATGACATGCTCATGTAGTGATACCAGCCCACGTAGGCCGTAAAGAGTGTGCATGGAGACAAGGAGTGCAAATGCAACCCAGTCAAGTGCAATACATAGACAAGTACACGACCTGATCATACACAAGGAGCACAACAATGCAAAATTGCGCATCTACCATTTCCAACCTTGGCTTCGCCTGCCCCTAATATCGAAGGGGTCAGGAATGGAGAAACGTTCAGCTTCTTTGACGGGACTAGCTTCCCTGTATAATTCCATCGCCTCCTTCAAGACTTTGTCCTGCGACAAGGACTGCACTCTTTTCTTACCTGAAGGGTGAGTAGAGAGGTAGTTTTCCAATTCTGAATTTCTTGAGAGCTTTCCTAGCTTCTCTTCGACCGCAATGGCTATGTGTGGATCGAAACCAGCTGCAGCAAGTAGCAGCATTCCAATGTGATCTGCCTCTATCTCCATCCTACAAAGGTAACATGTAACACCATGAGAACTCCTAACATGAGGCATAGTTGCACATATTTGATACTACATTGACAAGGTGAGAACTGTACAACACGCAGCTCTCATAGTTTTATTTTTTGAAGAGTAAGGTAACGCCTCCCATGGATGATACATTGAATCTAGTACTCTACCATATAAGCAACAGTATTGTGTTGGGCTAACTCTGCCATATTAGAACCACGGTCATAGAAGGGAAAGTAATGGTCTCAATTCCTGTGAAGATGCTAAGTGCAAGGACTTGCTCACGCAATTTCTTTGGGTGTCTACAAATTTTCATGAGGGAAGCACAAGTGTTGTGTCATGTATTAAAAAAGAAACAAGTTTATTTACACAGGGGCACAAAAATTTATGTTGAATAAAAATTGACATCAACATAAACGGCACTAACATGACCATGTGGAAACAAAAATATGTTTCTTTCTTTCTAATGTTCACGATTTTATTGCCCATCCTTAGAATTCTACTGGTAATAAACTTATTGTCGGTTATGTCTAAGAATCTACATCTATACAAATTTCATTACACAGAATTGTTTGTGATGCACGGCTATAACAAGGAAATCTGGAATTTAGACTACCTGATGGACTCTATCAAACATGGTCATGATTTAAGAATAGCAATTCTTACCTGTCCATTACATAGAAATAATTCTCTGTTTTTTTTAGACAATCGCATAGTATGGAGTGAAATAACAACAATATCTTTTGCGGATTAGCTAATTCTAATCCAGATGGGAATTAACAAAGTCTCATCTAACTGTTGTGCCATTTGACTTTACGCAAAGATCCATGCCGATTTTGTTTTCTTTCTTCTTTTTCATACTAATGTCATTTAGATGAGACATAGTTAATTCTCATATACTCCCTCCATTCCCAAATATAAGATATTTTGAATATTTCAATGTGGACTATATACGAACTGAAATAAGTGAACAAACACATTAAAATGTGTCTATATACATTCGATTCACACAAAAAAACTATAGTATCTTATATTTGTGAACGGAGGGAGTAGATGAGAGCTAGACATACCCAGATACCCTATCTTTTGAGCAATTAGCACTAAAAGAACAGAAAATCACTAATCCTAGGCCAATTACTTAACACTAGATTTATCACACTCTCATTGAGAAATTAATGCATCAAGGGTCAAAGCAATTTCTGCCATTTCAATAACATTTGCAACTTAATTATCACACATGCAGAATGTAGATCACCGTGAACAATGTAAAATGCAGAAGTGATGAATACATGTCTTACTTTCGTGAGAAGGGCAGCGTGAATAGTAATTTCGATACACCCCTCATGAAGTCTGGACTGTCCCGCCCCATGACAAGTCGTTGCACAGCATAAGAACACAAGCTCTTGGTGATCGCCTCGGCCGAGTGCCTCGCAATAATGTGTCCGACCTGCGCAAAAAATCACCGGTTTCAGTTTGATGGGTTCACTGTAAATTGTAAACCCTCCCAAGATTGCATAGTATGCAGAGGCCGTGTCTGGTTTGCCCTAAGTACGGCTGTATAGCCTTGATGGGATGATTGAATTGGATTAATATTAAAAAAATCCTTTGTCGAAAAATAAATAAATAAATAAGATCTTGTTACCACCTCATGCCCTAGCACAGAGGCGATCTCGGCATCGGTTTTGAAGTAGTCGAGCAATCCAGTGTAGACCACGATCTTGCCTGGGACGCACATCGCGTTGACCTGCCTATCTTCCACGACGATCACCTCCCAATCGAGCCCGTCGAGATGCCTCGTCATCGCCTGCTTCCCGTAGTTCCTGGCCATGAACCTGTCATTCAGCAGCTCCCCGGCTGGATCGACGGGCGCAACTCCAAGGGTGCGTCGGGCGGCGCGGACGATCTCCGAGGTAATGCGCCTGACGCGCACGCTCTCGTAGTGTTCCGCGGGTAGGATCATGCCGGCTTTCTCCTTCTTGAGATCGTCGAACGCGCGCCCGCCGAGCCACCGCTCGATCCGGGGAGAGAGGAACACGAGGTGGGTGCGGTTGGTGTACGGCACGGTCTCGAGGTTGTGGTAGTAGGCGGCGATCGCCGCGGCGCCAGGGGCGAGAACCCGCGCGGCCAACTTCCGCCAGTCGTGGTACCAGGGCTCCCCGCCGCGGCCTCGGGTGAAGTGGATGAGCTCCGGGCGCTGCGGACATTGGCTTGGGGTAGTGGCCGAGCGCGAGACCGCAGGCAAGCGCCGCCGGTAGGCGCGGTAGGACCTAGTGGCCGTGCGCAGCGGCGGCTGTGGTGGTCGGACTTGGACCCCCGGCTTGCAGCGCACGATGAGCCGGAAGATGGCGGAGCCCGATTTCTTCAAAATTTGGTTCATGTTCGCTTTATTTCCCTCGTAGACGCCGGATTGATCGGAGAAGGGAGGTAGTAGCTAGCTAGCGGCGCCGGTGCGCAATAGGGGGCGCATCTGCCGCTCGCCGTCGCCGGGCGCTTAAGTGTTTCTTTAGCGGGCTTACGCAGTTCGTAAAGCCCTTTGCCATGGGTTATGTACGATTTGGCCTTATAGCCTTGTCAATCAAGCCTGCGAGTTTCCCGTTAATAACGGGAGCAACTAATTAACAAGCGCTCCTTCGGAAGCCTCGCAACAATCAGTGTCACTTGCGCTCTCAACCATTCACTACGTGTCGCGCTTTGGGTGCTATCTCCGGATTTTGTTTTTTCTTTTATTTTTCCGCATGCGTTTTCGACTTTTTAACAGTTTTTTTGACGTTTTGGTTTTCACCAGTCTTCCCTAGCTTTTCGATAAAAAAAGCTTTTTTGCGTAAAAAAACACTTTTTTTTCTTTCATGAGAGTCACAGTTTTGCTTCCGCGAGAGGCACGGTTGTGCTTTCGTGAGAGTCACGGCCGTGCCTCTCGGAAAAACGCGCTTTCTGTTTTTTCCTTTCACGAGAGTCACGGTTTTGCTTTCGCGAGAGGCACAGTTGTGTTTTCGCGAGAGTCACGGCTGTGCCTCTCAGAACGGAAAAAATGTATTTTTTGTATTTTTTTCACGAGAGTGACGGTTTTGCTTCCGCGGGAGTCACGGCCGTGCCTCTCGGAAACAGGAAAAAAAATGCGTTTTCTGTTTTTTTCGCGAGAGTGACGGTTTTGCTTCCGCGAGAGGCACGGGTGTGCTTTCGCGAGAGGCCGTGCCTCTCTAAAACAAAAAAAAACGTGTTTTCTGTTTTTTCTTTCGCGAGAGTCACGGTTTTGCTTCCGCGAGAGGCACGGTTGTGCTTTCGCGAGAGTCACGGCCGTGCCTCTCGGAAAGGGGAAAATGTGTTTTCTGTTTTTTTTGTTTCGCGAGAGTCACGGTTTTGCTTTCGCGAGAGTCACGGCCGTGCCTCTCGGAAACCGAAAAAAATGCTTTTTCTTTTTTTTTGCGAGAGTGACGGTTTTGCTTCCGCGAGAAGCACGGTTGTGCTTTCGCGAGAGTCACGGCCGTGCCTCTCTAAAACAAAAAAAAACGTGTTTTATGTTTTTTCGCGAGAGTCACGGTTTTGCTTACGCGAGAGGCACGATTGTGTTTTCGCGAGAGTCACGGCCGTGCCTCCTTGGAAACGAAAATAAAAGCGTTTTCTCTTCTTCTTCTTCTTTTTCTTTCACGAGAGGCACGGTTTTGCTTCCGCGAGAGGCACGGGCTTGCCTCTTTTGGAAAGGGAAAAAACCCGTGCTTCCGGTTTGGTTTTTCGTTCGGTTTTTTTCTGAAAAAAAGTTCGTTAAAATCGATCAACATGTAATCTAATTTTGAAAATCTCGACGCAAGGAATCCAACAATGTAAGCGGTTCAAGATTTGAACGCACGTTCTAAGAGATAAAATATTTTGAATAAACGGATCTACGAAAGAAGGAAAAACTCCCAGGTTGCGACAAGTGGCGCGCGTACAGCGCGTTATTTGTTGCAACCTGGGAAAGTTGGAGTGATCTTAGCAACGAATACTTCTTAACTAGTGATTTCGGTTAATGACTCATGTTTTCACTCCGATCAGTCGAAGGGAAAATCCTATACGACGCTAATTGCGGCAGAGTGCTGCTGAATCGCGTAGGCAGCAAGCTAGCGATGTCATAATGGGCCGGCCCGTTTTAGCGGTAGCAGTGTACACAAGGTTTCAGTTTTGGAACCATTCAGAAGGTTCCTTTGTCTAAAAAATAAAAGATCTAGATGGTTCATGTCTGAACCGTTTTCTTTCTCAGTTGTTTCTTTACTGGTTTTTTTGAATTTCTTTGTTTTTTATTTTTTATTTTTCCTATTTTGTTTTTTCTTCTCTTTTAACTTTGTTTAATTTTTTTACAAATTTCAGAAACGTTGATGATTTTATGAAAATATTCATGTTTTAAAAAATTCTCATGTTTCTAAAAATGTTTGGGTTTTCAAAAGATATTCCAGTTTTAAAAAAACTTGTTAACAAATTCAAATAAATGTTCCAAATATTCAAATATGTTCCTGTTTTAAAAAATTGTTTAGAAATCACAATAATGTTCATGTTTTATTAACAGTTCACGTTTCCAAAAAGTGTTCAAAACTAAAATTGTTTGTGTTTTCAAAAAAAGTTTGAAAATTTCAAGAATGTTCACGTTTTCATTTTTTCAGAATTATAAAGATTGTTTCTGTTTCCATTATTTTGCTCACAATTAAGAAAACGTGTTCCAAAAAAAAGGTCACGGTTTCAAAATATGTTCACAATTTTAAAAATTTATCACCTACCCATTTGACTATCTTTTGGGAATGCTTCCGAAAATATCTGTTAAGCTTGAAGAAAGTACACTCCACTACTGCACTCACTGACAATCAATGGTCACCCTTGAGCACATTGTTGACACATTCAATCATGTTGCTCACCATGTCGTCGTATTTCTAACCTCCTTAATCATGCCCGCGTGCCCACTTGTGTTTCTCGTCCATATTCCTTTTTAAGAATTCTTTTCCCCCTTTGTTCAGTGCTAGGTATAGTTTTTCGTAGCGAGATTGGAATGCATCGGTGGTGAAGGTCATGCAAACATGGATTAGATCTTGGCTGAACTCCTTGCTCTTACATGCCTAGTAAAAGTTTGCCACGAAATGCCTCATGCGCCGTCGGTGGTGAAGCTTTGAAAGACGTGGAATAACAATGTCCATTGCCTTGAGTATGCCATGGAGCCGGTCCGATCTGATGTATACCTCCTTATCTACATTCACCTTGTTCCTCACATGCCTCATGAACCACTCTCAGTTGTCTTGGTGCTCCGAAGGCACCAAAGAAAATGCCACTACCAACAAATTTGTTGTTATTGGATGAGTGCGTCATTGCTATCATTATTGTGCCATTGTATTTGTCGGTCTAGGAAGTGTCATCTATAAAAAAATGACCGACAATACTTAAATGGCCCAATGCATTGCCCATAACTCCAAAAGGCACTGTGGAACACTCCAATATCGCCCTGAACCACATGGTACATGTCCGAGTTCCTATGTGTAATCGCTCCGGACAACCTCGAGAGGCGATTGTATTCTTCTTCATAATCACCATAAAAATAGCATTTGCATTGGCCTTCCAGGTCTTTCCATACTTGACTTCATATCCATAATGTCTTTTCCCCGTACGCATGAGAAACTCCACCTTGACGGCTGGATCACATGCTATTTCTTTCATCAATTTGTACTCGAGATACTCAAACATGAGTCGACGGTGTCCCTTACAGCGGCCTAATTCCGATGGCGGTGGGCAGTTGTGAGTGACTACACAACTTTGAACACCCTTTGCCCAGTTTCGTAAATTATGCTTCCGCGGACCTTCTATGGGCTTCCTTCTTTGTTACATTCACGGTTTAACACACTTTTTGGTTGGAGTGGACACCAATATATGACCTATGGTTCCTAATGGCAGTCACTCAGCCGCACCTTGAACTCCTCCAAGCACACAAACTTCACGCATTTCTTCAAATAAGCATTCTCGTCCTCGTTCTTCGGCCTTCGGTCGCCTAGTTCCGAGCAGGGTGTCGGCTCAATCGCCGCCATTCTCATGCCACCATCAACTATGGCCTTATGGGCAAGGCTAAGATCACGAAACAAGGAAGTTTATTTTTCCTTACCCGTCAACTCGAATAAGATTTGGTTTTCTTTCTATGTGAATCCATCATCGTCCAATTCTTCCTCCAACCCTCGTCATCCGAGTGATACCCATACATATACCTAAAGGGAGCTCAAAATCCATGTCCTGCTGCGCGACAAGGACATTGAAATCACCGATATCATTATAATGAATCTCTTCCTCTTGCACAAAATCATCACTAACGACATCACCATCATCTTGAATTACTATGGCAATAGATTCACCTCAACTTCATTTGATTGGCTACTTTGTGGTTGGCTAGAAGCATTAGGGGCATACACCCTGATACGTCTCCAACGTATCCATAATTTTTTATTGTTCCATGCTATATTATATTATGTTTTGGACATTATTGGGCTTTATTATACACTTTTATATTATTTTTGGGACTAACCTATTAACCGGAGGCCCAGCCCAGAATTGCTGTTTTTTTGCCTATTTCAGAGTTTCGCAGAAAAAGAATATCAAACGGAGTCCAAACAGAGTGAAACCTTCGGGAACGTGATTTTTGGAACGAACGTGACCCAGAGGACTTGGACCCTACGTCAAGAAAGCAACCAGGAAGGCACGAGGTAGGGGGCGCGCCTACCCCCCCCCCCCCAAGCGCGCCCTCCACCCTCGTGGGGCCCACGTTGCTCCACCGACGTACTTCTTCCTCCTATATATACCTACGTACCCCCAAACTATCAGATACGGAGCCAAAAACCTAATTCCACCGCCGCAATCTTCTGTACCCGTGAGATCCCATCTTAGGGCCTTTTCCGGAGCTCCGCCGGAGGGGGCATCGATCACGGAGGGCTTCTACATCAACACCATAGCCTCTCCGATGATGTGTGAGTAGTTTACCTCAGACCTTCGGGTCCATAGTTATTAGCTAGATGGCTTCTTCTCTCTCTTTGGATCTCAATACAATGTTCTCCCCCTCTCTTGTGGAGATCTATTCGATGTAATCTTCTTTTGCGGTGTGTTTGTTGAGATCGATGAATTGTGGGTCTATGATCAAGTTTATCTACGAACAATATTTGAATCTTCTCTGAGTTCTTTTATATATGATTGGTTATCTTTGCAAGTCTCTTCGAATTATCAGTTTGGTCTGGCCTACTAGATTGATCTTTCTTGCAATGGGAGAAGTGCTTAGCTTTGGGTTCAATCTTGCGGTGTCCTTTCCAAGTGACAGTAGGGGCAGCAAGGCACGTATTGTATTGTTGCCATCGAGGATAACAAGATGGGGTTTATATCATATTGCATGAGTTTATCCCTCTACATCATGTCATCTTACTTAAAGCGTTACTCTATTCTTTTGCACTTAATACTCTAGATGCATGCTGGATAGCGGTCGATGTGTGGAGTAATAATAATAGATGCAGGCAGGAGTCGGTCTACTTGTCTCGGACGTGATGCCTATATACATGATCATACCTAGATATTCTCATAACTATGCTCAATTCAGTCAATTGCTCAACAGTAATTTGTTTACCCACCGTAATACTTATGCTCTCGAGAGAAGCCACTAGTGAAACCTATGGCCCCCGGGTCTATTTTCCATCATATTAATCTTCCAACACTTAGCTATTTTTATTGCCTTTTATTTTACTTTGCATCTTTATCATAAAAATACCATAAATATTATCTTATCATATCTATCAGATCTCACTTTCGTAAGTGACCTGAAGGGATTGACAACCCCTTTATTGTGTTGGTTACGAGGATTTTATTTGTTTGTGTAGGTGCGAGGGACTCGTGCGTGGCCTCCTACTGGATTGATACCTTGGTTTTCAAAAACTGAGGGAAATACTTACGCTGCTTTACTGCATCACCCTTTCCTCTTCAAGGGAAACCAACGCAGTGCTCAAGAGGTAGCAAGATGGATTTCTGGCGCCGTTGCCGGGGAGTCTACGCAAAAGTCAACATACCAAGTACCCATCACAAACCCTTATCTCCCGCATTACATTATTTGCCATTTGCCTCTCGTTTTCCTCTCTCCCACTTCACCCTTGCCGTTTCATTCGCCCTCTCTTTTCTGTTCGCCTCTTTTTCGCGTGCTTCTTTTTTGCTCGTGTGTTGGATTGTTTGCTTGTCACGATGGCTCTACCTAGATTTGGTGATCTTCACCTTAAAAGGTTAGAAGAAATCGAAAGCAACATTAGGAGTTTTATGGTCTTACAATTTGAGCATAATAATTTCTTTAGAAACGAGCTTAAGGAACAAAAAAGCTTTATGGGTTATATGAATAAAGAGCTCGATGATATGTCTAAAGAATTTGATTGTTTGAAATCTCATATTGCTCATCTTGAGAAGTTAATAGCTGAAGTTTCGGATAAGCAGGCCACCTTAGTTAATAAGCCGGAATTTTTTTTGGAAAATAAAGATGAAGATCCAAAAGTTATTGATGTGTCCCCTATTAAATCTTCGTTTTGCAATATGAATCTTGATAATGATGGGACTGAATATGATCCGCCTTTACCTAGAAGGCGTTCCAAAAATTCGGAGTTTTTAGATCTTGATGCAAAAATTGGTAAAAGTGGGATTGAAGAGATCAAAACTGTAGATATTAATGAACCCGCTATTTTGGATTTCAAGGAATTTAACTATGATAATTGCTCTTTGATAGATTGTATTTCCTTGTTGCAATCCGTGCTAAATTCTCCACATGCTTATAGTCAAAATAAAGCTTTTACTAAACATATCGTTGATGCTTTGATGCAATCTTATGAAGAAAAACTTGAGTTGGAAGTTTCTATCCCTAGAAAACTTTATGATGAGTGGGAACCTACTATTAAAATTAAAATTAAAGATCATGAATGCTATGCTTTGTGTGATTTGGGTGCTAGTGTTTCCACGATCCCAAAGACTTTGTGTGATTTGTTAGGTTTCCGTGATTTTGATGATTGCTCTTTAAACTTGCACCTTGCGGATTCCACCATTAAGAAACCTATGGGAAGAATTAATGATGTTATTATTGTTGCAAATAGGAATTATGTACCCGCGGATTTTATTGTTCTTGATATAGATTGCAATCCTTCATGTCCTATTATTCTTGGTAGACCTTTCCTTAGAACGATTGGTGCAATTATTGATATGAAGGAAGGGAATATTAGATTCCAATTTCCGTTAAGAAAAGGCATGGAACACTTCCCTAGAAAAAAAATAAAATTACCTTATGAATCTATTATGAGAGCCACTTATGGATTGCCTACCGAAGATGGCAATACCTAGATCTATCCTTACTTTTATGCCTAGCTAGGGGCGTTAAACGATAGCGCTTGTTGGGAGGCAACCCAATTTTATTTTTTAGTTTTTTGATTTTTGCTTCTATTTAGGAATAAATATTTGATCTAGCCTCTGGTTAGATTTGTTTTTATGTTTTAATTAGTGTTTGTGCCAAGTTTAACCTATAGGATCTTCTTGGATGATAGTTATTTGATCTTGCTGAAAATTCCAGAAACTTTCTGTTCACGAACATAATTGTTAAAAATCACCAGAACGTGATAAAATATTTATTCCAATTTCTGCTGATCAATAAACAAATTTTCTAGGTCTTCCTATTTTGTCTGAATTTTTGGAGTTCCAGAAGTTTGCGTTAGTTACAGATTACTACAGACTGTTCTGTTTTTGACAGATTCTGTTTTTCGTGTGTTGTTTGCTTACTTTGATGAATCTATGGCTAATAAAATAGTTTATAAACCATAGAGAAGTTGGAATACAGTAGGTTTAACACCAATATAAATAAAGAATGAGTTCATTACAGTACCTTGAAGTGGTGTTTTGTTTTCTTTCGCTAACGGAGCTCACGAGATTTTCTGTTAAGTTTTGTGTTGTGAAGTTTTCAAGTTTTGGGTGAAAGATTTGATGGATTATGGAACAAGAAGTGGCAAGAGCCTAAGCTTGGGGATGCCCATGGCACCCCAACATAATCTAAGGACACCTAAAAGCCAAAGCTTGGGGATGCCCCGGAAGGCATCCCCTCTTTCGTCTACTTCCATCGGTAACTTTACTTGGAGCTATATTTTATTCACCACATGATATGTGTTTTGCTTGGAGCGTTTTGTATTAGTTGAGTCTTTGTTTTTTAGTTTACCACAATCATCCTTGCTGTACACACCTTTTGAGAAAGACACACATGATTCGGAAATTGTTAGAATACTCTATGTGCTTCACTTATATCTTTTGAGCTATATAGTTTTGCTCTAGTGCTTCACTTATATATTTTAGAGCACGACAGTGGATTTGTTTTATAGACACTATTGATCTCTCATGCTTCACTTATATTATTTTGAGAGTCTTAAAATAGTATGGCAATTGCTTTAATTATAATATCATGAGAAATTTGATGCTTGATAATTATTTTGAGATATAAAGGTGGTAATATCATAGTTGTGCTAGTTGAGTAATTGTGGAATTGAAAAATACTTGTGTTGGAGTTTGTGATTCCCGTAGCATGCACGTATAATGAACCGTTATGTAACGAAGTCGGAGCATGAGGTATTTATTGATTGCCATCCTTTGTGTGGCGGTCGGGATCGCGCGATGGTTAACTCCTACCAACCCTTCACCTAGGAGCATGCGTAATAGTACTTTGCTTCGAGGGCTAATAAATTTTTGCAATAAGTATATGAGTTCTTTATGACTAATGTGAGTCCATGGATTGTACGCACACTTACCTTTCCGCAATTTTCTAGCCTCTTCGGTACCGTGCATTGCCCTTTCTCACCTTGAGAGTTGGTGCAAACTTCGCCGGTGCATCCAAACCCCGTGATATGATACGGTCTATCACACATAAACCTCCTTATATCTTCCTCAAAGAAGCCACCATACCTACCTATTATGGCATTTCCATAGCCATTCCGAGATATATTGCCATGCAACTTTCCATCGTTTCGTTTATCATGACACGCTCCATTATTGTCATATTGCCTTGCATGATCATGTAGTTGACATTGTATTTGTGGCAAAGCCGCATTCATAATTCTTTCATACATGTCGCTCTTGATTCATTGCATATCCCGGTGCACCGCCAGAGGCATTCACATAGAGTCATATTTTGTTCTAAGTATTGAGTTGTAATTCATGAGTTGTAAGTAAATAAAAGTGTGATGATCATCATTATTAGAGCATTGTCCCAAGTGAGGAAAGGATGATGGAGATTATGATTCCCCCACAAGTCGGGATGAGACTCCGGACTAAATAAATAAATAAAAGAGGCCATTTAAAAGAGAAAAGGCCCAAAAAATGAGAGAAAAAGAGAGAAGGGACAATGTTACTATCCTTTTACCACACTTGTGCTTCAAAGTAGCACCGTGATCTTCATGATAGAGAGTCTCTCATTTTGTCGCTTTCATATACTAGTTGGAAATTTCATTATAGAACTTGGCTTGTATATTCCAATGATGGGCTTCCTCAAATGCCCGAGGTCTTCGTGAGCAAGCAAGTTGGATGCACACCCACTTAGTTTCTTTTGTTTGAGGTTTCATACACTTATAGCTCTAGTGCATCCGTTGCATGGCAATCCCTACTCCTTGCATTGACATCAATTGATGGGGATCTCCATAGCCCGTTGATTAGCCTCGTTGATGTGAGACTTTCTCCTTTTTTGTCTTCCCACATAACCCCTACCATTATACCTTATTCCACCATAGTGCTATATCCATGGCTTGCGCTCATGTATTGCGTAAAAGTTGAAAAGGCTGAAGCGCGTTAAAAGTATGAACCAATTGCTTGGCTAAAACCGGGGTTGTACATGATATGAATATTTTGTGTGGGGAAGATGGAGCATAGCCAGACTATATGATTTTGTAGGGATAACTTGCTTTGGCTATGTTAGTTTGATAAGACATAATTGCTTGGTTAGCATGCTTGAAGTATTATTGTTTTTATGTCAACATTAAACTTTTATCTTGAATCATATTAAATCTGAACATTCGTGCCACAATAAGAAGAATTACATTGAAATTATGCTAAGTAGCATTCCACATCAAAAATTCTGTTTTTATCATTTACCTACTCGAGGACGAGCAGGAATTAAGCTTGGGGATGCTTGATACGTCTCCAACGTATCTATAATTTTTTATTGTTCCATGTTATATTATATTCTGTTTTGGACATTATTGGGCTTTATTATACACTTTTATATTATTTTTGGGACTAACCTATTAACCGGAGGCCCAGCCAGAATTGTTGTTTTTTGCCTATTTCAGAGTTTCGCAGAAAAAGAATATCAAACGGAGTCCAAACGGAATGAAACCTTCAGGAACGTGATTTTTGGAACGAACGTGATCCAGAGGACTTGGACCCTACGTCAAAAAAGCAACCAGGAAGACACGAGGTAGGGGGGCGCGCCTACCCCCCTAGGCGCGCCCTCCACCCTCGTGGGGCCCACGTTGCTCCACCGACGTACTTCTTCCTCCTATATATACCTACGTACCCCCAAACTATCAGATACGGAGCCAAAAACCTAATTCCACCGCCGCAACCTTCTGTACCCGTGAGATCCCATCTTAGGGCCTTCTTCGGAGCTCCGCCGGAGGGGGCATCGATCACGGAGGGCTTCTATATCAACACCATAGCCTCTCCAATGATGTGTGAGTAGTTTACCTCAGACCTTCGGGTCCATAGTTATTAGCTAGATGGCTTCTTCTCTCTCTTTGGATCTCAATACAATGTTCTCCCCCTCTCTTGTGGAGATCTATTCGATGTAATCTTCTTTTGCGGTGTGTTTGTTGAGATCGATGAATTGTGGGTCTATGATTAAGTTTATCTACGAACAATATTTGAATCTTCTCTGAATTCTTTTATGTATGATTGGTTATCTTTGCAAATCTTTGAATTATCAGTTTGGTCTGGCCTACTAGATTGATCTTTCTTGCAATGGGAGAAGTGCTTAGCTTTGGGTTCAATCTTGCGGTGTCCTTTCCAAGTGACAGTAGGGGCAGCAAGGCACGTATTGTATTGTTGCTATCGAGGATAACAAGATGGGGTTTATATCATATTGCATGAGTTTATCCCTCTACATCATGTCATCTTACTTAAAGCGTTACTCTGTTCTTTTGCACTTAATACTCTAGATGCATGCTGGATAGCGGTCGATGTGTGGAGTAATAATAATAGATGCAGGCAGGAGTCGGTCTACTTGTCTCGGACGTGATGCCTATATACATGATCATACCTAGATATTCTCATAACTATGCTCAATTCAGTCAATTGCTCAACAGTAATTTGTTTACCCACCGTAATACTTATGCTCTCGAGAGAAGCCACTAGTGAAACCTATGGCCCCCGGGTCTATTTTCCATCATATTAATCTTCCAACACTTAGCTATTTTTATTGCCTTTTATTTTACTTTGCATCTTCATCATAAACATACCAAAAATATTATCTTATCATATCTATCAGATCTCACTTTCGTAAGTGACCGTGAAGGGATTGACAACCCCTTTATTGCGTTGGTTGCGAGGATTTTATTTGTTTGTGTAGGTGCAAGGGACTCGTGCGTGGCCTCCTACTGGATTGATACCTTGGTTTTCAAAAACTGAGGGAAATACTTACGCTGCTTTACTGCATCACCCTTTCCTCTTCAAGGAAAAACCAACGCAGTGCTTAAGAGGTAGCACACCCCAACTTCATTTGCTAGGCTAGTTGGGGGTTGGCTAGAAGCATTGGGGCACACACCTCGACCGTATCCACAACACGCGGCACACTTCTACTCTTGCTCATATCATGAATTGGGTAGGAGGCATGCTGGTTCAAGTCGATTTCAAGCCGAGGACCTTCAACCTTGGTGGAAAACAATTCAAGTGGCTTTTCTTTTGATTTCGCAAGTTTGTCCTTGTATACCTTTCAATGCAAATCCGAGGTGATATGCATACCCTTCAATCGAGATATTGATCCCAGTCCAACATCATACCTTCCTATTACTTTAACTTCGTCATTGGGGTCCATCAACTTCAAGACATATCTCACTTTCTCACAAACCTCCTCATAACTAGGGTGTGTATCGAAAACAATGGCTTCCACACCATTGCCCGCATTGCTACTCAAGAATGCATCCTTGTACAAATAATGAACATTAATCTTGTATCTCCTCATCTAAATATAGTACAAATAAAATTAAGGCATTAATGATAAGTCTAATGTATTGTATGGATAATTCATTACTATGCATTATATCCAAAGAACAAAACAACTACACTAGTCAATGGCTAAATTAACACATAAATGTGAAATTGCTTAGCAGTTAGCACTAGCCATAACCTTACTTCTTGCTACCAACCATAAGAATATACCTACTACACATCATAAAGCACAAAAAAACTACCATCCATCATATCCACTGTTAGCACTAGCCATAATCTTACTTCTTGCTAATCATAAGAATATACCTACTACACATCATAAAGCACAAAAAAAACTATCATCCATCATATCCACTGATTAACACAAATGGGTACAGCTAGGGTTTGCTCCCAAGTAAATAATGCCATCAACTGAGATGATTCACACGAGCCAAATTGTAGGGGGGTGAGAAAGGCTACATCAAGTGATTAAAATGGCCATGCTTCATGGACAAATGGCACCCAATGGAGAGATTTGAGAGGGGTGTGAATGGGGGAGAGAGGGGAAGGGCAGCAGCCCAAGCCTCCCACTCACTCACCCCTCCAGGGCCTACCGCCATTGAGCCTGGCGTTAGGCTATAATGGGTTGCCGTTGCAACCCTAGTGGTAGCCACTTAGCCACGTCAATGAGGGTCGTGACAGCGCAGACACGTTGACCTGGTTCCTACCGTCAGTGACCCCAACCGCGCGTCATGGTACCCTACCTCCAGCTATGACAACGGTAGAAAAAAGGTCAGATCCAAAAAAGAAATTCAAACGGGTTCAAACTGTGCTGAACTTGGCGCTTAAGGTCAGAACAGTGATTTCGCCTTTGGGATCCTCTACCTTTATAACTGACACAAACACAGGAAGTTCTGTCTTGCTGCCTCTAATAGAAACGCATACACCCAAACAACAACCAAACACATAGCAGATTCATATGCTTTTAATTTGTGCGGAATTCATACTGAATTTTTCTTTTATTATAGAATGACACAAACTTTCGTTTACTTCAGACCTCGTTGCTTGAGCTCTGCACAGGAACAAGAACAAAGAGAAAGATGTGTCTAAAACCTTGCGGACGCAATACCACCGGACATTAGCAGTTCAGAGATGTTGGGAGAGACAGAAGAGCACACCAAATATCTGAACACCGGGCACATTATGACAGCAGAACACATAATGTACACTTGTTGGCGAATCAAGCTCCCATCCAATAAACATCCAGCTTCACCAGATTTCAGCCAACCTTTAAACTTTGAACAATCGCAAGCACATGCTTCTGCGTGATGGATAGGGATATTGGCTCAAAACTCGTCCACTGAACAGTCTATACGAAGCAATTACCGACGATCTTCTGAAGCATAACAGGCACAGTCTTTCCCATATTTATTTGTAGCATCCAACCAAGTTTCAGATGCGATCAAATTCTCCAAAAGATTAGAGAAGCAGGCATTAAAAAAATGCTTAACTTACCGATACCCTCTCCCCTGATTTTCATCAGGATGTTGCCACCTCAAGCCCATAACATTAATTCGATATGATAAGACTGTAGGCATATTATAAATCAAAGATGGTTCTCCAAAAGATCAAAGACAAGTGGGCATAAATTTTGACTTCACTTTTCAACGAGAAGGGCAAGAGATTTCAGGTTACAGAACAGAGAACACATCAATGATCAAAAGATGCTCGTGAGGCCCAGGATTTAGATACTTCCCTTTTTTAACTGCAGGATCTAGATACTTGAGGGGGCAGCAGCAAATTGTTTGAAGCGGACAGCAACAACATGAGAACAGAGGAGATATCACAAACACTTTGATCAAATTTCGTCAGCAGAATTGCTGTTGTTCAAACTTAAAGCATCAGCAATTCATCATTTACTGATTCAAACTTGTCAATAGCCGTTTGCTTTACCAAATTCAGATGGAAAGTTGCAAACATAGAAATAATAAAGCACTGCAAACATCAAGCAACAACGAACGAATCCAAAGAAGGCATGCATTCCAAAACAATCAGCCCACACAAATCAATAGCTAAAATGGAAGTTACAGAAAACATAGAAGAACAGAAGATGGATCAAGTTTTCTGAAGCTGCTTCAACACTCAAATCCTATACTATTACTAAAGGCTGACCCAGGTTATGAATAAAAACTAGCATCATATGTTCTTCATGACCAGAACCAGAGTATTATACCTTCTTTTTTGTTTCCCTTCACAAAATGGTACTGTAAATTACAAGTCTCTCCCACTATAGAACTAGAATCACCCAATAAAAAGCCGGCATTCTTCCATCTTGTGACATAAATCAACTCACATTCCAGACCCAAACCAATTTCCATTCAAACCACCGTAATAACAAACATTCGCCAAAGAAATCTTGAAACTATCATCTCCCACCAAGGCAAGCATCTGGGGCTCCCGCAGCAAAGCCAGAGACTCGATACCTTCCACAACCAGGGCAACTAAACACGCACTATTCCGGTTCCCATGGGGCCTGAACTAAATTTCTCAAGCATGTGGCAAGAGAAATCAACAAACATCCATGAGCAACAAGTTAATGAGAAGTATGATTCCAGCATGGCTATCCAAATTTATGGTTCTGAGACACATTCGCAAGAACGTTTTGCAGGAACAGTGTTCATGATGATCTTTATCGCATAAAGACCTATTTTACTCGAACTAGATCTGAAGCAGGTAAGTGATAACAGAACGCTAGCGAAATCCGGATCACGATCTCAAACATCCACACTACAAAGGAACAAGAACACGGAACACATGCATCACAGGGTGTATCTAGGAGGAACATAAACGCGGGAGAAGACGGAGCAACGACACCGTCGGCCGGGGCCGTGACACGATGGGGAGGGGGATCAGTCGTCGCGCTTCTTGAGCTTGTCGACGCGCTGCTGGAGGTGGTCGAGCTTGACGACGAGGGAGGTGACGGAGAAGAGGATCCAGTAGAGGAGCAGCGCGGCGGCGATGAGGAGGGCGTTGCGCTGGGACTTCATGATGGACTTCTGGTGGCGGAGGTGCTCGGAGGGGGTGCAGGCGTGCTCGTCGTCGCAGGTGGGCCGCATCTCGTACTTCCAGTAGATGTCCATGAGCAGGAAGAGGCAGAAGGGCACCACCGACATCATGGGCTTGAGCGCGCTCCGCACCACGGAGATCATCCCGCGCCGGAGCGCGTCGAGGCCCGGCAGGGTCAGCAGCAGCAGCATGATGGCCTCCGCGCCCGCCGCGTACCCCAGCACCACCCACTCCAGCGCCATCGCGGCCGGATCTCTCGCCTTCCGATTCGCCGGAGATCGCTTTGCTTGGGAGATGGGATTTGGGAGATTGGGGATGGGGAAAACTCTGGGGTGCGTGCGTGCGTGTGCGCCGGGGGATTTCGGCTTTAGCGAGGGGAGCGGGGAGGGGATCGATCTGGGGGGGCTTTTGGGTGGAATGGGTCTATGGCGTGGCGAGGCGAGGAGGAGGTTGGGTTGGAGCGGTTCTTGTAGACGCGGTGCAGGCAGGCGCGCCAGATTTAGACGGACGACACGTTCGAGGGGCTCGATGGCTGAGTCAGTACGGGGCGGGCGGAGACGAGAACCTTCGTGCCGACCACGGAAATCGTCGTGGACGGCTCTGATCGAACTGCGGTCAAGCGACGAAAGGGAGATTCGTACACGGACGACACGAAGCAAAGTACTACGAGATTTGCTTCGCTGTGAAGGTTGGGTCTCAGCATGTAGAAATATAAAATGGTTGGGATCGCGGAGCGAGTTTCATCGCTGGTTTTCTTAGAGCATCTCCAATAGGCGCCGACGCGACGCGCGCTAAAAACTGTTTTGACGTGCGCCCATCGTCTGATTTGGCACGGCGCGCAGCGTTGGCTCCAGCAGCCGCGCTAAAATGCAGCGCGCGCGACTCTCGCACAAACAACATATGCATTCCAAAACAGAAGCAAAAAGATCAAACACAAATAAAAATAAATCAAAATAAATAGTTCAATTTCGTTATTACAACTCAAACAAACAGTTTATCGTTCAATACAACAAATAGTGCAATAAACACAACAAACAGTTCAACAATACAATATCGAACGCACAAATCATGATGCTCTTTGTCGTCCATTCCATGCCCACCACTCCTCAATGAGATCCTTCTGAAGATCATTATGCGCTGCGGGACGTCGAATGGCATGATAGGAGGCAACAAAACGGGCCACCCTTTCAGCCCTCCGTCGCACTCGCACGGGATGTCCCAATGTTGTGTTTGTGTCGAATATTTTGTACTAGTTGGGTTACGCTTGGACTTGGTGTTGTAGTATGGGTAGGATACTTGTAGTGTCGGAGTCGGACACGTTGTACCCTTGGCCTCTTATATATGAGGAGGCACCCCACGTTGTAACTCATGACGACTAGATAGCGACAGGTTCGCAAGGGGGTGCTGGCGGCTTGTGCCGGCGCCCGGGTGGCCGGTGTTGCAGTATCTCGGGGAGGAGCGCTCGTAGTCATTGCCCCGGGGAGTAGGCGAGTTCGCCGAACCTCGTTAACGAATCTCGGTGTCGTCATGTGATGTGATTGCTTGTTCCTCGGTGGATCGACCGCGTATCTGATTTATTCTAACAAGTGGTATCAGAGCTAGGTTATCTCGAGGCATGTTTTGTTGATCGAAAGGATTAAGAAGCGACTGGAAGCAGCTGGCTAGTTGATCGGAATCGCCGCCTGGTGGTCAGACTCGAGTTGGAGATCTCGGCGAGTTTGTACTGCACGTGGTGGCTGCACACGCTAGTCACGGAAGTTGCGGCAGCAACGCTGTCGATGCGGCCCATATGGCCCGCTAGCGTGCACCGTGTAGACTGTAGCCGTGCGTGGCACGTACGTGCAGAGGAAGAGCCAGGCTGATTGCCATCATATGACCGAGTTTGTTTTGGAAACAAAAGAGGGACCGAGTCCCTGGAGAGTTCGCTCTCGTGTCCAGGCCGGATTGCTAGCCGTGCAAGCGCACATTAAAAGGCAGCCGCAGGGACGCACACCAGATAGAGGCAAGAGATCAGATCGGCCAGAAACAAGTGCATTGATACGTAGCAACACATCGGAAGGCAAGGGCTGAGGCAAAGCAAGTTTCGCTAGCATCGGAAAGTTGAGCCAAGATCAAAGTAGCTATACATGTGAAGACAAAAGGAGGTTTTTGGTTGGAAGTGCTAGTAGTACGTGGAGGACCGGAGGTTCAGTTTGCGTACTTTGGGCATCGTGTGCAAAGCTCAGATAATTTTTCGCAGGGTCAGCCGTACAAAGAACCATGGCACCACCGGGTACCAGGTTTGAGGTGGAGAAGTTCAACGGAACTGGAAGCTTTGGGTTATGGCAGACAAGGGTGAAAGATTTGTTGGCACAACATGGATGCTTGAAGGCGTTGTTGCAGGAAGCCAAGCCAGCTAAGATGGAGGCGGATGACTGGGAGGAGTTACAGTTGAAAGCAGCCGGGACTATACGGTTGTGTCTGTCGGACCAGGTTATTTATCATGTGATGGATGAGAATTCGCCGAAGAAGATCTGGGAGAAGCTGGAAAGTCAGTTTATGTCCAAGACTGCAACGACCAAGGTGTATCTGAAGCAAAAGTTGTATGGGATGAGGATGCAGGAGGGGTCAGATCTTGTGGAGTATATGAACGCCTTTAATCAAGTCGTGACGGATCTAGCACGCTTGGGTGCAACGGTTGACGACGAGGATAGGGCAATTCTGCTTCTTTGTTCGTTGCCATCATCCTATGACCATTTGATCACTACTTTGACGCACGGCAAGGAGACCGTCAAGAATGAGGATACTACTGCGGCATTGCTATCTTATGATATGAGAAAGAAGAACGCGGTGGAAGTCTCTCATGGTGAAGGTTTGCTAGTCAAGGGTGAGCAGTGGCGGAAGGGATATGAGGCTGGGAAGAACAAGAAAAAGAAAAAGAATATACAGTGTCACAAGTGTAAGCAGTGGGGACATATGAGAAAGGACTGTCCAGAACTCAATAGTGGGGCAAGTGCTAACAAGGCAACTCATGGTGATGACTCAGACAGCAGTAGTGATGTTCTCATAGTATCAGACAGGCGGTCAACCGAAGGTGAAGCGTGGATGTTGGATTCAGCTTGCTCTTTTCATGCGACACCCAACAGGGAGTGGTTCTCTTCGTACAAGTCTGGTGAGTTTGGTTTAGCCTATGTGGGCGATGACACAGGTTATCGTGTTGCTGGAGTAGGTGACATCAAAATCAAGATGTTTGACGGAGTCGAGCGGGGAGTCAGGCATGTGCCAGGGCTAAGGAGGAATCTAATTTCGCTTGGTGTTCTTCATGATGGTGGTATAGTATTCCGTTGCGATCGGGATAGGAAGACCATGAGAATCATGGAAGATAAGGTGACCGTGATGATTGGAGAGAGGACGGCTTCGCATCTTTACAAGTTGCAAGGGAGCACTATTGCAGGTGGAGTCACGGAGACTGGAGTTGCAGGAGTAGCAGCGGGGTCTCACGGCGGCGGCGGGTCTGGGGCAGACTCGTCGAGTAGCTCACAGTAAGCTATGAAGAAGACAACACAAGTCCGGAGTACATGGAAGTTTGACGCATGGACAAATTCAAGGTGGTGGAGAATATTCGCCAAGGTGGAGTTTGTTGTGTTTGTGTCGAATATTTTGTACTAGTTGGTTTACACTTGGACTTGGTGTTGTAGTGTGGGTAGGATACTTGTAGTGTCGGAGTCGGACACGTTGTACCCTTGGCCTCTTATATATGAGGAGGCACCCCACCTTGTAACTCATGACGACTAGATAGCGACAGGTTCGCAAGGGGGTAATGGCGGCTTGTGCCGACGCCCGGGTGGCCGGTGTTGCAGTATCTCGGGGAGGAGCGCCCCATAGTCATTGCCTCAGGGAGTAGGCGAGTTCGCCGAACCTCGTTAACAAATCTCGGTGTCGTCATGTGATGTGATTGCTTGTTCCTCGGTGGATCGACCGCGTATCTCGGATTTATTCTAACACCCAAGAGCTCATACTGAGAGTAGTCTACATCTTGGCCACGCTCATTCTCGATGATCATGTTATGCATGATCACACAAGCGTGCATGATGTACCAAAGCATTTTCTGATCCCAAAATCTAGCCGGTCCTCTCACAATAGCAAATTGGGCTTGCAAAATCCCAAAAGCTCTCTCCACATCTTTTCTAGCCGCCGCCTGAGCATTGTGGAAATCAAGATTTTTCTTACCTTCTGGCTTTTTCAACGGCTTGACAAAGGTTTGCCACTTTGGATAGATGCCATCCGCTAGATAATAGCCATAGTTGTATGTACGGCCATTTGCTACAAACTCACCAGTGGCAACTCACCATTTGCAATCTTATTCATCAGTGGTGACCGGTTGACAACATTGATGTCATTCAAAGATCCAAGCATTCCAAAGAATGCATGCCAAATCCAAGTCTCTTGATCGGCCACCGCTTCAAGGATTATAGTGGAACCCTTTTTTTGGCCGTGGAATTGCCCATGACATGCCTTTGGACAATTCTTCCAACTCCAATGCATGCAATCTATTGAGCCAAGCATGCCAGGAAAGCCGCGAGCTTTGTTCATCGCCAATAGCCTTGCGGCATCTTCAGCATTGGGAGATCTCAAATACTCCTCGCCAAACACTTGCACAATTCCGACTGCGAAGCGCTTGACACACATGATGGCTTGGCTCTCACCCATAGCCAAGTGATCATCAACTAGATCAGCCGGTATACCGTATGCCAACATACGCAAAGCGGCTGTCACCTTCTGAAAGGTGCTATGCCCGAGCTCTCCGGCGGCATTCCTCCTTTGCTAAAAAAAGCGGTCATGGCTCGCTAGTTTCTCTGCAATGCGCCTGAACAACTCGGTGCTCATCCTAAACCGGCGACGAAAATACGACTCGGGGTATGTGGGATTCTCCGCAAAATAATGTCTGATCAATCTGTTGTGGGCATCGATCCTATCCCTCCAAATTTTCTGCCGACCCATAACCGAACCATCGTGCTTCGGTTTTTTATTGATATGCATAGCTAGGATCATTGCAAGATCCTCCTCCTCTTCCATATCAAATTCTTCTTCGGAAGAATCATACGACGAACTCATCTACAATGTTCAATACTATGCTATAAAAACTACAATCAACATGCACGAAATTCATGGCTTTTGAGCAATACATACCTTCTAGGCGTTTTGTCGAACACCTTGTGGGCGGCGAGCGGCAGCGAGCGCGCGGGCGCTGTTCGTCGGAGGACGGACGCGCGCGAGGGGGGGCGGGACTAGAGGGGGGGTGGGGGCGGAGAAGTCGCCGCGGGGCGGGGATAGGCCGGGGAACGGTCGCCGGGTGGCGCGGTCGGCGGCGGCGGCGTGGTTGGATGGGGGTGGGAGTTGCGAGCGAGCGCGCGAGAGTCCAGTGCGCGGGAGCGGGCGCAGCAAATAAGCGGCGCGCGATTGAGTTTCGGCCCGCGCGCTGAACTACATATGCCGCGCACGCTGTTTTTGCGCGCCCGCTGGAGCAACTATATTGGTTGCGCGCGCGCTAAAACGGGCAATTTTGCGGCACGGCCCTAGTTTGGCGCGGCTGTTGGAGATGCTCTTAGGCACTGAAGTATATAGTCACTCAATTTTGAAATACGCTCGTTACGGTCATTATATATGATGGGATGTAAATATACGGTCACTGTTGCATGTATGTGATGCGTACAGGCTCTTTGACCATGTGTTGACCGATCATTCCGGACAGGTGGCGAACCGCAGAGCCGCCGTTGTGGAGATATGTGTTGGGGAACGTAGTAATTTCAAAAAATTTCCACGAACTGCGGAGCCGCTGTTGTGGAACCGCGAAGCCACCGCAAGATCATGGTGATGCATAGCAACGAGAGGGGAGAGTGTTGTCCACGTACCCTCGGTTCAACTAAAGTTGGAGAAACTGACACCCGCTAGCCACCTCTGTGCAAAGCACGTCGGAAGAACCAGTCTCGCGTAAGCGTACGCGTAATGTCAGTCCGGGCCGCTTCATCCAACAATACCGCTGAACCAAAGTATGACATGCTGGTAAGCAGTATGAGTTATATCGCCCACAACTCACTTGTGTTCTACTCGTGCATATGACATCTACGCATAAAACCAGGCTCGGATGCCACTGTTGGGGAACGTAGTAATTTCAAAAAATTTCCTACGCACACGCAAGATCATGGTGATGCATAGCAACGAGAGGGGAGAGTGTTGTCCACGTACCCTCGTAGACCGAAAGCGGAAGCGTTAACACAACACGGTTGATGTAGTCGTACGTCTTCATGATCCGACTGATCAAGTACCGAACGTACGACACCTCCGAGTTCAGCACACGTTCAGCTCGATGACGTCCCTCGAACTCCGATCCAGCCGAGTGTTGAGGGAGAGTTTCGTCCGCACGACGGCGTGGTGACGATGATGATGTTCTACCGACGCAGGGCTTCGCCTAAGCACCGCTACGATATTATCGAGGTGTAATATGGTGGAGGGGGCACCGCACACGTCTAAGAGATCAATGATCAATTGTTGTGTCTATGGGGTACCCCCTGCCCCCGTATATAAAGGATCAAAGGGGGGGGAGGTGCGGCCAGCCTTGGGCGCGCCAGGAGGAGTCCTACTCCCACCGGGAGTAGGACTCCCCCCTTTTCCTAGTTGGATTAGGACTTGGGAGGGGGGAAAGAGAAGAGGGAGAAGAAGGAAGGGGGGCGCCGCCCCTTTCTCCTTGTCCTATTCGGACTAGGGGGAGGGGCGCGCGGCCCTGCCCTAGCCGCCTCTCCTCTCTTCCACCTAGGCCCACTAAGGCCCATTATGTTGCCGGGGGGTTCCGGTAACCTCCCGGTACTCCGGTAAAATCCCGATTTCACCCGGAACACTTCCGATATCCAAACATAGGCTTCCAATATATCAATCTTTATGTCTCGACCATTTCGAGACTCCTCATCATGTCCGTGATCACATCCGGGACTCCGAACAACCTTCAGTACATCAAAACATATAAACTCATAATATAACTGTCATCGAAACGTTAAGCGTGCGGACCCTACGGGTTCGAGAACTATGTAGACATGACCGAGACACGTCTCCGGTCAATAACCAATAGCGGAACCTGGATGCTCATATTGGCTCCCACATATTCTACGAAGATCTTTATCGGTCAGACCGCATAACAACATACGTTGTTCGCTTTGTCATCGGTATGTTACTTGCCCGAGGTTCGATCGTCGGTATCTCAATACCTAGTTCAATCTCGTTACCGGCAAGTCTTTTTACTCGTTCTGTAATACATCATCTCGCAACAACTCATTAGTTGCAATGCTTGCAAGGCTTAAGTGATGTGTATTACCGAGAGGGCCCAGAGATACCTCTCCGACAATCGGAGTGACAAATCCTAATCTCGAAATACGCCAACCCAACAAGTACCTTCGGAGACACCTATAGAGCACCTTTATAATCACCCAGTTACGTTGTGACGTTTGGTAGCACACAAAGTGTTCCTCCGGTAAACGGGAGTTGCATAATCTCATAGTCATAGGAACATGTATAAGTCATGAAGAAAGCAATAGCAACATACTAAACGATCGAGTGCTAAGCTAACGGAATGGGTCAAGTCAATCACATCATTCTCCTAATGATGTGATCCCGTTAATCAAATGACAACTCATGTCAATGGCTAGGAAACATAACCATCTTTGATCAACGAGCTAGTCAAGTAGAGGCATACTAGTGACACTTTGTTTGTCTATGTATTCACACAAGTATTATGTTTCCAGTTAATACAATTCTAGCATGAATAATAAACATTTATCATGATATAAGGAAATAAATAATAACTTTATTATTGACTCTAGGGCATATTTCCTTCAGTCTCCCACTTGCACTAGAGTCAATAATCTAGATTACACAGTAATGATTCTTACACCCATGGAGCCTTGGTGCTGATCATGTTTTGCTCGTGGAAGAGGCTTAGTCAACGGGTCTGCAACATTCAGATCCGTATGTATATTGCAAATTTCTATGCCTCCCACCTGGACTAAATCCCGGATGGAATTGAAGCGTCTCTTGATGTGCTTGGTTCTCTTGTGAAATCTGGATTCCTTTGCTAAGGCAATTGCACCAGTATTGTCACAAAAGATTTTCATTGGACCCGATGCACTAGGTATGACACCTAGATCGGATATGAACTCCTTCATCCAGACTCCTTCATTTGCTACTTCCGAAGCAGCTATGTACTCCGCTTCACACGTAGATCCCGCCACGACGCTTTGTTTAGAACTGCACCAACTGACAGCTCCACCGTTCAATGTAAACACGTATCCGGTTTGCGATTTAGAATCGTCCGGATCAGTGTCAAAGCTTGCATCGACGTAACCATTTACGATGAGCTCTTTGTCACCTCCATAAACGAGAAACATATCCTTAGTCCTTTTCAGGTATTTCAGGATGTTCTTGACCGCTGTCCAGTGATCCATTCCTGGATTACGTTGGTACCTTCCTGCTAGACTTATAGCAAGGCATACATCAGGTCTGGTACACAGCATTGCATACATGATAGAACCTATGGCTGAAGCATAGGGAACATCTTTCATCTTCTCTCTATCTTCTGCAGTGGTCGGGCATTGAGTCTTACTCAACTTCACACCTTGTAACACAGGCAAGAACCCTTTCTTTGCTTGATCCATTTTGAACTTCTTCAAAACTTTGTCAAGGTATGTGCTTTGTGAAAGTCCAATTAAGCGTCTTGATCTATCTCTATAGATCTTGATGCCCAATATATACGCAGCTTCACCGAGGTCTTTCATTGAAAAACTCTTATTCAAGTATCCCTTTATGCTATCCAGAAATTCTATATCATTTCCAATCAGCAATATGTCATCCACATATAATATCAGAAATGCTACAGAGCTCCCACTCACTTTCTTGTAAATACAGGCTTCTCCAAAAGTCTGTACAAAACCAAATGCTTTGATCACACTATCAAAGCGTTTATTCCAACTCCGAGAGGCTTGCACCAGTCCATAAATGGATCGCTGGAGCTTGCACACTTTGTTAGCTCCCTTTGGATCGACAAAACCTTCCGGTTGCATCATATACAATTCTTCTTCCAGAAATCCATCCAGGAATGCAGTTTTGACATCCATTTGCCAAATTTCATAATCATAAAATGCGGCAATTGCTAACATGATTCGGACAGACTTAAGCACCGCTACGGGTGAGAAGGTCTCATCGTAGTCAATCCCTTGAACTTGTCGAAAACCTTTCGCAACAAGTCGAGCTTTATAGACAGTAACATTACCGTCAGCGTCAGTCTTCTTCTTGAAGATCCATTTATTTTCAATGGCTTGCCGATCATCGGGCAAGTCAACCAAAGTCCATACTTTTTTCTCATACATGGATCCCATCTCGGATTTCATGGCCTCAAGCCATTTTGCGGAATCTCGGCTCACCATCGCTTCTTCATAGTTCGTAGGTTCGTCATGGTCTAGTAACATAACCTCCAGAACAGGATTACTGTACCACTCTGGTGCGGATCTTACTCTGGTTGACCTACGAGGTTCAGTAATAACTTGATCTGAAGTTTCATGATCATCATCATTAACTTCCTCACTAATTGGTGTAGGTGTCGCAGAAACCGGTTTCTGTGATGAACTAGTTTCCAATAAGGGAGCAGGTACAGTTACCTCATCAAGTTCTACTTTCCTCCCACTCACTTCTTTCGAGAGAAACTCCTTCTCCAGAAAATTTCCGAATTTAGCAACAAAAGTTTTGCCTTTGGATCTGTGATAGAAAGTGTACCCAACAGTCTCCTTTGGGTATCCTATGAAGACACATTTCTCCGATTTGGGTTCGAGCTTATCAGGTTGAAGTTTTTCACATAAGCATCGCAGCCCCAAACTTTAAGAAACGACAACTTTGGTTTCTTGCCAAACCACAGTTCATAAGGCGTCGTCTCAACGGATTTTGATGGTGCCCTATTTAACGTGAATGCAGCCGTCTCTAAAGCATAACCCCAAAACGATAGCGGTAAATCAGTAAGAGACATCATAGATCGCACCATATCTAGTAAAGTACGATTACGACGTTCGGACACACCATTACGCTGTGGTGTTCCGGGTGGCGTGAGTTGCGAAACTATTCCGCATTGTTTCAAATGAAGACCAAACTCATAACTCAAATATTCTCCTCCACGATCAGATCGTAGAAATTTTATTTTCTTGTTACGATGATTTTCAACTTCACTCTGAAATTCTTTGAACTTTTCAAATGTTTCAGACTTATGTTTCATTAAGTAGATATACCCATATCTGCTCAAATCATCTTTGAAGGTGAGAAAATAACGATATCCGCCACGAGCCTCAATATTCATCGGACCACATACATCTGTATGTATGATTTCCAACAAATCTGTTGCTCTCTCCATAGTTCCGGAGAACGGTGTTTTAGTCATCTTGCCCATGAGGCACGGTTCGCAAGTACCAAGTGATTCATAATCAAGTGGTTCCAAAAGTCCATCAGTATGGAGTTTCTTCATGCGCTTTACACCGATATGACCTAAACGGCAGTGCCACAAATAAGTTGCACTATCATTATCAACTCTGCATCTTTTGGCTTCAATATTATGAATATGTGTATCACTACTATCGAGATTCAACAAAAATAGACCACTCTTTAAGGGTGCATGACCATAAAAGATATTACTCATATAAATAGAACAACCATTATTCTCTGATTTAAATGAATAACCGTCTCGCATCAAACAAGATCCAGATATAATGTTCATGCTTAACGCTGGCACCAAATAACAATTATTTAGGTCTGAAACTAATCCCGAAGGTAGATGTAGAGGTAGCGTGCCGACCGCGATCACATCGACTTTGGAACCATTTCCCACGCGCATCGTCACCTCGTCCTTAGCCAATCTTCGCTTAATCCGTAGCCCCTGTTTCGAGTTGCAAATATTAGCAACAGAACCAGTATCAAATACCCAGGTGCTACTGCGAGCATTAGTAAGGTACACATCAATAACATGTATATCACATATACCTTTGTTCACCTTGCCATCCTTCTTATCCGCCAAATACTTGGGGCAGTTCCGCTTCCAGTGACCAGTCTGCTTGCAGTAGAAGCACTCAGTTTCAGGCTTAGGTCCAGACTTGGGTTTCTTCTCCTGAACAACAACTTGCTTGCTGTTCTTCTTGAAGTTCCCCTTCTTCTTCCCTTTGCCCTTTTTCTTGAAACTAGTGGTCTTATTAACCATCAACACTTGATGCTCCTTTTTGATTTCTACCTCCGCAGCCTTTAGCATTGCGAAGAGCTCGGGAATCGTCTTATCCATCCCTTGCATGTTATAGTTCATCACGAAGCTCTTGTACCTTGGTGGCAGTGATTGAAGAATTCTGTCAATGACGCTATCATCCGGAAAATTAACTCCGAGTTGAATCAAGTGATTGTTATACCCAGACATTTTGAGTATATGCTCACTGACAGAACTATTCTCTTCCATCTTGCAGCTGTAGAACTTATTGGAGACTTCATATCTCTCAATCCGGGCATTTGCTTGAAATATTAACTTCAACTCCTGGAACATCTCATATGATCCATGACGTTCAAAACGTCGTTGAAGACCCGGTTCTAAGCCGTAAAGCATGGCGCACTGAACTATCGAGTAGTCATCAGCTTTGCTCTGCCAGACGTTCATAACATCTGGTGTTGCTCCTACAGCAGGCCTGGCACCCAGCGGTGCTTCTAGGACGTAATTCTTCTGTGCAGCAATGAGGATAATCCTCAAGTTACGGACCCAGTCCGTGTAATTGCTACCATCATCTTTCAACTTTGTTTTCTCAAGGAACGCATTAAAATTCAAAGGAACAACAGCACGGGCCATCTATCTACAATTAACATAGACAAGCAAGATACTATCAGGTACTAAGTTCATGATAAATTCAAGTTCAATTAATCATATTACTTAAGAACTCCCACTTAGATAGACATCCCTCTAATCCTCTAAGTGATCACGTGATCCATATCAACTAAACCATGTCCGATCATCACGTGAGATGGAGTAGTTTCAACGGTGAACGTCACTATGTTGATCATATCTACTATATGATTCACGCTCGACCTTTCGGTCTCCTTGTTTCAAGGCCATATCTGTTATATGCTAGGCTCGTCAAGTTTAACCTGAGTATTCCACGTGTGCAACTGTTTTGCACCCGTTGTATTTGAACATAGAGCCTATCACACCCAATCATCACGTGGTGTCTCAGCACGAAGAACTTTCGCAACAGTGCATACTCAGGGAGAACACTTATACTTTGATAATTTAGTGAGGGATCATCTTATAATGCTACCGTCAATCAAAGCAAGATAAGATGCATAAAAGATAAACATCACATGCAATCAATATAAGTGATATGATATGGCCATCATCATCTTGTGCTTGTGATCTCCATCTCCGAAGCACCGTCATGATCCCCATCGTCACCGGCGCGACACCTTGATCTCCATCGTAGCATCGTTGTCGTCTCGCCAATCTTATGCTTCTACGACTATCGCTACCGCTTAGTGATAAAGTAAAGCATTACAGGCGATTGCATTACAATAAAGCGACAACCATATGGCTCCTGCCAGTTGCCGATAACTCGGTTACAAAACATGATCATCTCATACAATAAAATTTAGCATCATGTCTTGACCATATCACATCACAACATGCCCTGCAAAAACAAGTTAGACGTCCTCTACTTTGTTGTTGCAAGTTTTACGTGGCTGCTACGGGCTTAGCAAGAACCGTTCTTACCTACGCATCAAAACCACAACGATAGTTTGTCAAGTTGGTGCTGTTTTAACCTTCGCAAGGACCGGGCGTAGCCACACTCGGTTCAACTAAAGTTGGAGAAACTGACACCCGCCAGCCACCTCTGTGCAAAGCACGTCGGAAGAACCAGTCTCGCGTAAGCGTACGCGTAATGTCGGTCCGGGCCGCTTCATCCAACAATACCGCTGAACCAAAGTATGACATGCTGGTAAGCAGTATGACTTATATCGCCCACAACTCACTTGTGTTCTACTCGTGCATATGACATCTACGCATAAAAACAGGCTCGGATGCCACTGTTGGGGAACGTAGTAATTTCAAAAAAATTCCGACGCACAGGCAAGATCATGGTGATGCATAGCAACGAGAGGGGAGAGTGTTGTCCACGTACCCTCGTAGACCAAAAGCGGAAGCGTTAACACAATGCGGTTGATGTAGTCGTACGTCTTCATGATCCGACCGATCAAGTACCGAACATACGGCACCTCCGAGTTCAGCACACGTTCAGCTCGATGACGTCCCTCGAACTCCGATCCAGCCGAGTAGTGAGGGAGAGTTTCGTCAGCACGACGGCGTGGTGACGATGATGATGTTCTACCGACGCAGAGCTTCGCCTAAGCACCGCTACGATATTATCGAGGTGTAATATGGTGGAGGGGGCACCGCACACGGCTAAGAGATCAATGATCAATTGTTGTGTCTATGGGGTGCCCCCTGCCCCCGTATATAAAGGATCAAGGGGGGGGAGGTGCGGCCAGCCTTGGGCGCGCCAGGAGGAGTCCTACTCCCACCGGGAGTAGGACTCCCCCTTTTCCTAGTTGGATTAGGACTTGGGAGGGGGGAAAGAGAAGAGGGAGAAGAAGGAAGGGGGGCGCCGCCCCTTTCTCCTTGTCCTATTCGGACTAGGGGGGAGGGGCGCGCGGCCCTGCCCTAGCCGCCTCTCCTCTCTTCCACCTAGGCCCACTAAGGCCCATTATGTTGCCGGGGGTTCCGGTAACCTCCCGGTACTCCGGTAAAATCCCGATTTCACCCGGAACACTTCCGATATCCAAACATAGGCTTCCAATATATCAATCTTTATGTCTCGACCATTTCGAGACTCCTCGTCATGTCCGTGATCACATCCGGGACTCCGAACAACCTTCGGTACATCAAAACATATAAACTCATAATATAACTGTCATCGAAACGTTAAGCGTGCGGACCCTACGGGTTCGAGAACTATGTAGACATGACCGAGACACGTCTCCGGTCAATAACCAATAGCGGAACCTGGATGCTCATATTGGCTCCCACATATTCTACGAAGATCTTTATCGGTCAGACCGCATAACAACATACGTTGTTCCCTTTGTCATTGGTATGTTACTTGCCCGAGGTTCGATCGTCGGTATCTCAATACCTAGTTCAATATCGTTACTGGCAAGTCTATTTACTCGTTCTGTAATACATCATCTCGCAACAAACTCATTAGTTGCAATGCTTGCAAGGCTTAAGTGATGTGTATTACCGAGAGGGCCCAGAGATACCTCTCCAACAATCGGAGTGACAAATCCTAATCTCGAAATACGCCAACCCAACAAGTACCTTCGGAGACACCTATAGAGCACCTTTATAATCACCCAGTTACGTTGTGACATTTGGTAGCACACAAAGTGTTCCTCCGGTAAACGGGAGTTGCATAATCTCATAGTCATAGGAACATGTATAAGTCATGAAGAAAGCAATAGCAACATACTAAACGATCGAGTGCTAAGCTAACGGAATGGGTCAAGTCAATCACATCATTCTCCTAATGATGTGATCCCGTTAATCAAATGACAACTCATGTCAATGGCTAGGAAACATAACCATCTTTGATCAACGAGCTAGTCAAGTAGAGGCATACTAGTGACACTTTGTTTGTCTATGTATTCACACAAGTATTATGTTTCCGGTTAATACAATTCTAGCATGAATAATAAACATTTATCATGATATAAGGAAATAAATAATAACTTTATTATTGCCTCTAGGGCATATTTCCTTCAATATGCCAAAAGCCCCTCGGGCATCATCGAATCCCCCATTCATCCCTCCTCCACTCACGTCGCATCTTCGTCTTCAATTCGAGTAAGGGGACGAGCTGCATAGGCGACGCCGCCCCAACGTTCATCAGTGGTAGAGGCGAAGACAAGGGATGATTTCTTTCGTAGTTGCAGAGGCGCCGACGCCGCGCGTGTTCTTCACGTGGCAGGCGGAGGCGATGGCTCCTGTTTGTCGTGAAGAACGGGCGCCAGCCGTGTACAGTAAGTCTCACTTTTTGAAGAACATGAGCTTTTTGATGCGTTTTGATGTTGAAAACCCCTCCTTTTAGGGCCGCATTTGTCATACTAGATATGTTGTAGTTGCTAGTTTCGACAGATTGTTCTAGGGTTTTGGCATAGGATTTGGGGGCATGGGAATTGGGGCTTAGGGTTTTAGGTGCTTAAATAAAATGATGTTCCAATCGATTCTAATGCATGTTGTATCTGTGTTGTTGTAGGAGAGGCGTCGTTGAAGCACCAATTTATCTGTGGAAATCAATCTTGGTGGATTTTTTGTTGGGCATGACAGGAACCGTGCTTATGTTAATGGTCGTGCCATTTGGTATGATCATCTGGATGAGGTCACTTGATCACCAATTGTCATCGAAAACCTAGTTGAGGAAATTGGTTATGAGATAGTAGGAAGGCTCAAGGTATTCTACTGTGTCCCCATCCTTACACTCAGCACTAATGGTCTTAGAGAAATTAGTGATGATGAGCACACAGATAAAATGATGTTCTTTGTTGATAATGGGCACCACTCCTTTAGTGTTTTTCTGGATCATGATGAAAACTTCCAGCCAAATCTGAAATAGGATGATGTTGTGAACTATCCAAGAACAAATTTGCCTCCAGTCTTCAGCCCTGCAAGGAGAGTGCCCAACAACAGTGTACACAATGAAGAAATTTGATAACCCACAAGTATAGGGGATCGCAACAGTTTTCGAGGGTAGAATATTCAACATAAATTTATTGATTCGACACAAGGGAAGCCAAAGAATATTTGCAAGTATTAGCAGCTGCGTTGTCAATTCAACCACACCTGAAGACTAAATATCTACAACAGAGTGATCAGTAGCACAGTAGTATGGTAATTTGATAGCAGTAGCAATAACAGTAACAATAATGGTAGCAACATTAGTTTTGTAGCTATTGTGACAGTAGTAGCAATAGTAGTAACTTGGCAAAGATCAATATATGAAAAGCTCGTAGGCATTGGATCGGTGATTACGTTGGATAACATTCATCATGTAACAGTCATAACCTAGGGCGACACAGACTAGCTCCAATTCATTAATGTAATGTAGGCATGTATTCTGTGCATAGTCATACGTGCTTGCGATAAGAACTTGCATGACATCTTTTGTCCTACCCTCCCATGGCAGCGGGGTCGATAAGAAAACTAAGGGGTATTAAGGCCTCCTTTGAGTAGAGAACCGAAACAAAACATTAACACATAGTGAATACATGAACTCCTCAAACTACGGTGATCACCGGAAAGAATCCCAATTATTGTCACCTTGGTGTATGCGGATCATAACACGTAGCAGGTGCTTATAACTTGCAAGATCGGATCAAGAATAAATATATTCATGAAAACATAAAGAGTTCAGATCTGAAATCATGGCACTTTGGTCCTAGTGACAAGCATTAAGCATAGCAAAGTCATACCAATATTAATCTCAGAACATAGTGGATACTAGGGATCAAGCCCTAACAAAACTAACTCGATTACATGATAAATCACATCCAACCATCACCGTCCAGCAAGCCTACAAAGTAATTACTCACTCCCGGCGGTGAGCATCATGAAATTAGTGATGGAGGAAGGTTGGTGATGACGACGACATCAAATCCCCCTCTCCGGAGCCCAGAATGGACTCCGGATCACCTCTCCCGATAAAGAACAGGAGGTGGCGGTGGCTCCATATAGTAAAACATGATGATTCCTTCTCTCTGAATTTTTTCTTGGCGAATAGGTACTTATGGAGTTGGAGTTAGGGATGTGGGGGCTGCCAGGGGCCCACAAGTGTGTAGGGCGCGCCCCAGGTGGGGGCGCCCCCTGGGCTTATGGCGCCCTGGTGGCCCTCCTCTGGTAATTTCTTCCGCCAATGTTTTTTATATATTCTGGAATAATTCCCCGTAATTTTTTAGCTCAATCTGAGAACTTCTACACCGTGGCAATTCCGGGTTAGTTTCATTCAAATCATGCAAATTAGAGTCCAAACACAAGAGCAAAAGTGTTTGGAAAAGTAGATACGTTTGGGACGTATCAACTCCCCAAGCTTAACTCATTACTTGTCCTCAAGCAATTCAGTTGACAAACTGAAAGTGATAAAGAAAAACTTTTACAAACTCTTTTTGTTCTTGTTGTTGTAAACATGCTTAACTAATGTTCAAATTTTCAGCAAGGATTATGAACTAACCATACTCATGATAACATTTAGGTCTCACATTACTCATACCAATGTCATAACCAACTAGCGAGCAATAATAGGATATCTCGGATGCCAACAATTTGTCAAAACAATCATGATATAATATAATAACATGGTATCTCGCTAGCCCTTTCTGAGACCGCAAAACATAAAGCATAGCACCTCTAAAGTTCACATTATAATTTATGGTACAAAAGATCCAGTCATGTCACACTCAGTATTAACTATACTCAATGCATAAGAATGACAATAGTGCTCCCCAACCGGTGCTTAAATGAGAGGGTGGTGTAACACCCCAGATGTAACTTTCCATATTTGTAACTCCAACTCTTGCCATTTTCGGCTATGTGTTATGATATTCCCTTCGTGGTCGGGTTTTGTCTTTCGTTTTGCATTTTGTTCATGTCATGCATCTCATATCATGTCATCATGCGCATCTCTTTTGCATACGTGTTCGTCTCATGCATCCGAGCATTTTCCCCGTTGTCCGTTTTGCAATCCGGCACTCCCACATGCACCGGCGCACCCCTCTTGTTTCTTTTCATGAGCGGGTGTTAAACGTTCTCGGAATGGACCAAAGTTTGTCAAGTGGACTTGGTATACCACCGGTAGACCACATGTCAAGTTTCGTTCCATTTGGAGGTCGTTTGATGCTCCAACGGTTAACCGGGTAACCGCAAAGGCCTTTTGGGTGTTGCAGCAAAACCCCCCTCCAAACAGCCCAATAACCCATCTAAGTCACTTCCATGCTCTCGATCGTTCGATCACGATCGTGTGGGCGAAAGCCGTGCCTCATTTGGACTCTCCTAGCTCCCTATGCCTATATAAACACCTCCCCCTCCGAAATTTGCGTCCAAACCCTAGCCTCTTCCTCCTCCGCGCGTCGGACAAAACTTCCCCACCGCCGGACACGTCCGCCGCCGCCCT